>NC_056740.1:134498670-134583670 GCF_019279795.1 Protopterus annectens
ACATGGATACTTACAACTCCAATGAATAACTGTTTTTAGAAGACAATATATACCCAAACCATGTGGGGGGCTATGCCCCCCACTCCCCAGTTACTATATATACCAACTCCAGGATTGCACCACAATGGGGAAAAGGACATATACCTTTCAACAAAATGAGTTTCAATCAAATGAGTTTTCAGTGAAGTGAGCTTTCAGTCAAGTGTGCTCAGTGAAATGAGTTTCATATATATATATATATATATATATATATATATATATATATATATATGTGTGTGTGTGTGTGTGTGTGTGTGTGTGTGTGTGTATATGTGTGTGTGTGTTTGTGTGTCTATACTTAAAATTAACGAACTTGATTTTTCGAGTTGTGATTTCACCCCTCATCTCAAATGTCCTATTCTTGCTGTATAATGCATTATGTATACCCCACTCCAAGGGCTCTACATATTCCATATTTAATTGGATATATTACAGTTAAAAAACAAGTAATCCCCATGATATCCCCGAAGTCTCAAACAACACACTAAACATTAAATTACCATTGAAGCATTAAATCTCTAAACATTAAAATATCTTTATCTGATCTGATTAATATACAGTGGCTACCATTATCTTATCTGGTTAATATACAGTGGCTACCATTATCTGATGTGATTAATATACAGTGATTAACTAGATATATCTTCCACACAGAGAAGTTTCTTACACTGTTTTGATATATTACAGTTAGCTACATTAGATGCTGTCATGCATTCCATCACAAAGATTAGACTGAACATGTACTCCATTGACAACAAAAAACACTGGTACCACTACATCAAATGTAACAAATACAAATAAAACATGTATTACACCCAGTCCCAGCACTTTAGTGTTCAACACACAAAGCACTAAATATACAAACCAGGCACAGTCTGCTATCACATTGCTGTCTGTTAGTCACGTGCCTGTATTGTTAGTTCACACTTATATCAGACAGGTTACCACAGAACTGCACAATAATCGCTAACTTTTAAACTGGGGAGGAGCTCTGCCTCACACCTTCCAATAAACCATTTGTTATACTAACTCTGCAGTCACTCAACTGTAGCGAGTTCACTACTACACTGCTGTCATCAGTAATGTGCAAGATAGCTGGCTATGTAATTGACAGTCTGCCTAGTGCCTACCATATTGGAACCTATGCCTGTCCTCCTGTCTGTCTATCTATCTATCTATCTATCTATCTATCTATCTATCTATCTATCTATCTATCTATCTATCCATCTTTCAGTACAAAAAAAAAATAAAAAAAAATAATTGAAACCAGAATGAAAATGTAAATGTGTTGGTAATTTACTTTTTTTATTTTTTTATTTTCTGCTCAAAACTTCTTCCAACAGTTTTGAAAGGCTGGGCAGCACATTTATATAACGGCCATAAACACTGTGACTTGTTTTCCACTGGCAAATTAATTAAGAAGAGGAATTCACAACACAAAACTAAATAATGCTTGCATACAAAACGATATTCATTCATGTCTAAATCAAATGCACTTCATCCTCCCAGCTTTTGTATTCTTGCTGAGTCTACTGTCTTTTATTGAATTTATGGTTCACCAACCACAGATAATTGAAGTTAGTCAGCCAAAAGCTCACTTGTGCAAATCCACATTATTCCACATTACCCGAAACAACAAGCAATTAAAACATAAAAAAACTAGCACCCCCTAACACACAATCTGCAAATTATATATACCAACTCTGAGAGCACACTATAGTGACAGCAAGGGCAGATTTCTCTACCCTTACTGTAGTGCGATCTCCATTTCAAAGCTACGAGGGGTTAAAAAACAATGTACCATATCCTGCAGATTGCTGACACTACCGTCATATCCGTCATGCCTCAGAACTTGGAAGGTATACCACAAGCCACATACAGGCTATGTACCTCTAGATCTCTCACTTCCACTAACACAGTACTCCCCAGGATTCACAAAGCCTCCGTGTAAGAGTTATAACTCTTACACGGAGGCTGCAGTTAAACAGAGTGATGTCAGCATGCTTTGCATATTCATGAGAGCATGCGGAATCACACCTAAGTCTAACACGGTCCGTGTAAGACAGTAAGGGGCGTGTCCGTAGGCTGAGCCCTGCAAGCAGACACTCCCCCAGAAGTGTAAAAGTGCCCAAAGTAAACACCCACAACAGAGTCCATGGAAATGTGAATAAACACAACACAATACATGCCCCCACAGACTATGAACATAAAATATATATAAATGAACATGTTATATATTTTTTTTAAATTGTAAAGATGTTTAACCGTGAGTCTCGTTTTGCAGGCGTGCCCGTAGCGCAGCTACAGTTAGCAGTCAGTGGGAAAGCATATAAGAACTAAATATGCAAAATAAGCCAGGAAGCAATAGTGTAGCGGTAGAGATGTTGGCTGAAGAGCAGGCATTCATGGTTCGAGCCCCACAACACCAATTTTTTTTTTTTCAGAATAAGCAGGAAACAAGTCCCTGACAAATATGTACACATAAAACTCCAATATATGTAAAATGTAATGAAATAGCCCATTTATATTGAAGACATGTGAGGTAACAAAAGAAGAAAAAATGCCAGATGTGCTCATAGCTGAGCTACAGTTTAACAGAGTGAGTGCATGTGCCCGTAGATGAGCAGTGGTTTAACTGGCGCAAAATGAGTGCCCGTAGCTGAGCAGTGGTCTAACACTCTAAATCTATGTGCCCCTAACTGAGCTGAGCATAATATGCGTGCCGATAGCCAAATGAGGCTTAAAGCAGCGCACCCCGTTTGCGCGGAGCTGCGCACCGCGCAAACGAGCTAACCGACGGGCAATGTTGAGCAAGCCGTATCAAAACTGCCTTTACACAGACACACCCCTCAGCATGTCTAGACAGTCATGAAAAATAAAAAGCAGTGGCCAAGCCATGACAGCAGTACCTGTAAATGCAATAATAGCTAATATATAGGAATGAATACAAACTAGAGCATGACAATGCAGGTTTACTGAAGTTGATACAATTCCAAAATGGCCAATCACAGATATGTGCGGGAAAAACGGACTATATAAGCCCCATAGGCGGGAATGCACAGCCTAAACGATTGTAGAACTGACCTGCAGGCAGAATGACAGGAGTAGGAGAGGGTAGTCGCTTTCTAGCGCAGAGGTGGGGTGTTGAGGAGTCCAGGTACATGGTCTGGCTCCTAGTCCATAATCATGAGGCCCAACCCATGCAGGGTCAAGTCCTCTGGGGAGCATACAGGGCTGAGGCGTGGGACCGGTTGGCTCATGATCTCACCAGTGCCACAGGGATTCCAAGGACTGGTGAGCAGGTCCGTCACCACCATGTGGACCTGAAGAGACGCAAGCAGGACCAACTGAACCTTTGGATCCAGGAGGCCCGGCAAACACCCAACGCCCCACTACTGAGTAAGTAACATTTAATTATGTATGTAAGAAATTAAACTAGCTGATATTATGGAGCTGTGTATTCCAATATTACTTCATTTATATTACAGCTGCAGGTGTCCATTCTGCGAACTGAAGAGCCTATGGCGATAGGCTGGTGCAGTTGCGCAACCAGGCAGGTCAGTAATTCACTACCAGTAACTGTAAAGAAATATAAAAGTATGACAGTCAGCAAAAGAGTGCAGTGTAGTCAGTAAGGAATAAAATCTGCAAGTAACAGTGTGAAAGTGTATGCAAGTATTGCTTGATTACAAAAGTGTGTTTCAGCCTGTAAGTTTAACCTAAACATGAAACTGTCCAACATATATTCTGAAATAAAAATGCCCTGCCTGTAAGAAAATAGTACACAACCTGCAGCAGGCTGAAAAGTATAGCTGCAGAAGATGATGAAATCACATGTGTGAAATATATCCCTGTGGAAATACTGAAACATGACAGAAGTGAGACTGCTGGAAAGGATTGTAATAACTACTGGTAAAACATGTCAATAAAGCCTAGAAGTACCATCCTGAATAGTAAAATGAAAGCAAGTGAGAGAGTGTGAGAAAGTGTCATGAATCCAGCAATACAGTAGTAATAACCCTGAATAAAGTATACTGCAGTCAAGACAGAATGAAATGCATGTGAGATTCAAAACCAAACAGCAAAATCTGTTCAAAGTGTTGCTGCATCTGGAATGTGTATCCCAAAATCTGGATATGTTGCTCTCAGTCTGCAATATGCAGATAGGATGTTTGTCTGATATACCAAACATCCACACTTGTCTACAGCTATATAAAGCAAATGTAGCAGGATGATGTAGCTGAACAAAGCTAGATATGAATGTGTATGAAGAACCATAAAATGTATATTGATGTTGCAGTAACAGTCTTATCACCAAGTTGAAATAGTTATCATATAGGAAACTGTAGTTAGAACAGTAGTGTGTATATAACAGTAGCTATTAGAAATGTACAGCATATGTATTGTTATTCGAAGGTGTTAATATTACTTTCTTCACCCCACCCAATAACCACATATTACCCATTCCACGTGAAAATGGTATGTGCAATCACAATTAACACCCCTGGAAGTTTGTCCTGTTGGGTCATATATATTTGCATGTCTGTTGATGCATCTGCCCTGTTCATACATCCACACCTGATGGCCTGTTGCCATCAATTAACCCTGCATGTTGTTGGACTGTGTATTTCTGTTCAAATTATACATGTGTTATGCACGCTGTTCAATGGTGTGAATATCTGGGTGTTTGGTTAATGGGAATACTAATGCATGCTGTTACAACTAATTGTGAATGGTATTATATGTCACTAACCCAAACTGTCATGACATAATGCAAAACATAGTACAACAGGGAAGGCGGGTTCCAGCGGACCCACCTCTCCCACCTCAGCTGGCGAGTGCACCTGGCACTAGTGCCGAGTCCGGACCCTCCTCCGGTGGCCCTGTGCCACCTGTGGGTGGAAGCGCTGCAGGGGATGGGGCTCGTCCCCCCCTCTGCAAGTGTGGCTGGAGGAGGACCACCATTCACCCTCAGTAGCGTCCGGACTGTGGTGCGTAGGGAGATTCGGGACTCTGTTCTCGAGCCCCTACGCCAGCTCGAGGCACGGGTGGCGCAACTAACGGGCATGCCTGTTGCCCTGCCTACACAGCCCCCAGCACAACCCCGTCCTGGGCAATGAAGGAACAGTGGCAACTGCCTATGGGTGGGGATATCAGTTCCACTGTTGCCATCTGTGGGCTCATGGGCTCTGGATATCCAAACCTCCGTCCCCGTCAATTGTGTAACCCCCCCCCACACATGTCATACACCACCCCTGTATGCGTCTTGTTTGTCTTGTCTGTTTACCTACCTCCCCAGCTGTACCGACTTCCTTCACCTGACATACCACTCTCACCTGAAAAAAAAAAAGAGCACTCTGTACCCACAAAAAAATTACGCCCCATACATAGATGCCCATTCCGCACACATGTCTACTGGACATGAAACCTATCAATTAAAATTGGCTGTACAACAAGTATTATTGTTGTCCTGACACCTCTCTCAGGGGTGGAAGGTTTCAAATGTCACACCAAATTACATACATATGCACAGTTGTTGCTGATGAAGAAATGGGCAGCTATGGGCCTTACCTACATCCCTCCTGCAAATCCCAAGCTTGTTTCCCTACTGTCTTACCCTCTTTGTGACCCCTTTTTCACCACTTTTCTGTCTCCCCATTTTCTTTTCTTTCAAAGAAAATAAGCGGGTGTCTTGTAAAAAGTAAGCACGTTTAGCGGTTGTAGCGGGTGTCGTGGAGCTAACCGCCAGTGCGCATCGTGAGCTCCGCACAAACCGGCGCTAAGCCTGTCACAACTGCTTAAAAGTGCCTTAGTCACTTTGATTGACAGGTCCTGTACTCAGCTCAAAAGCAAAATAAAATCCCACTGTGAGTCCCAAACCCAGGACATTGGAAACAGTAGTCTGCATGACTTACCACTAAGCCATGACTCTTGTACAAGAACATTGTGCTAAAATAAATATATCATGTAATAGTAGGAATGAATGTAAAGGGAATATAGATGTGTAGTACACAAAGCATGCCATTTAGAATTACTATCAAAACTAGTGGATTTCCATAATAGTAGTGTGTGAACAGAAACAGCCATGCTAGTTGGAAGCTAGTAGGTAATAATGTCACTATAGCACCTTGCAAGCCACACACATACTCACAGCAGGATAAGCACTGCCCATACCCCACAACCTCTTACAGGAACACATCTGGACCAAGTAATAAAATATGTGGAGCAAAGGCCCAAAACCAGGGACACATTACAAATAATGTTACAACAAGCAGACAGTTCAGAGAGTAACAGGGTCTGCACTTTGTGGGATGTTTGGAAGGGTATGCAGTCTGAAACTTGAATGTTTGTCACCATATTCTGACTTGAGCCCAGAGTGACTTGCCAGAAAAAGGTGTGCATGAGATATTGACCAAAATATGAGGCAGAAATGTGGACAACCTGCAAATATCTGTACACATGACGGGCCTGACACCACCATATTTGAATAGTTAAGAGCCTAGACATAGCAACAGTGAATGACTTACAGGGATGCCCCACAGACCCCATGTGAAATGTACAAACAGTAGGCAGAAAGGTGTAACACATGCAATGGTAACTATGGAGTCCTGAAAGTATTCATCACTTGCATGGCAGAAAAAGTGTAGTAATACATATGCTCATGCTAACCCACAGTCACAACTGCAGCATACCAGACATTTTAATGGGTGTACCCCACTGATATGTACCATTCCATGAGGCACATAACAGATGAACCTGAAAGTCTCTGGGGCCTGCTCAGCAGCATACTCAAATACCCTAGTAGATGTCAAGGCCCACACCATGGCCAGACCACACTGCATGCTGTAACACCCTAGCAGATATAGCAAGCATTCCAAGGTGTGAATGTACATGGAAAATAGGAAAGCTACAGCAGCACACTACAGTCAGGACACCTAGCAGGCATACAAGTAGTGACTGTAAAGGGCAACTATTGAAGCCTTAGCAACAAAGTGCAAGCAAAAGTGAAAGGAAAGCACACCCACATTAACAGTAGTAGTAGTTGTAGGTGTCAGTGTACATACACAGTTAGTACAGGAAACTGGAGAAATGAATGGAGGAATGTTAATCTACAACACACCTGGAAATATGAGAGAGATACCAACCTTTACACTCACAGAACATTGTCCACAGCATGACAGCATGGTCCCTGCCCTTAAAATCTGAAAGGGCTACGCCTATCTCACATACCTTTTTATAGCACTGTTCTGAAATCACAGTGAGAACTGCAATCAGTACAAAACTGGCTGCATGCAATTAGCAAATGCTGGCTAACAATTGGTGCAGAGGCCATCACATGGGTATATGCAGATACCTACAAAAGTATACTGTACTCCCAGTCCACACATGCAATACTTTCATTGCACCCTGAGAAGGACGTGAGAGGCAGACAGAGACAAAAGTATACTGTACTCCCAGTCCACACATGCAATACTTTCATTGCACCCTGAGAAGGACGTGAGAGGCAGACAGAGAGAGAGAGAGAGAGAGAGAGAGAGAGAGAGAGAGAGAGAGAAAACTGCAATTAAGCAGACACAAATTGTTCAGCAACAGCTACCTGAAAGCTGACAACTGGGAAGTGGAGCAGCAGGACAGAGAACCAGATGGCAACACAAGCAGCTGTGACAAACACAGGTAATGTAAAGTAATACTATAAAGGTCTACATACTGTGAACCCTCCATATGTGTCATTGGTCTGTATCCATATGTATATGAAGATGTGTAAAGGGCAGGGGACATACAGCAACTATCAGTGAAGGCTGTACATACATTTGTATGTGAGAGCATCTATGTGCACATATCAATGTTGGTTGATTGTAGGTTGTAGTGCCATGTACAAAGTAGGTTTCACAGTTATGTATGTTTAGCAGTATGTTAGTGTGTGTATACAGTATGGTAGACAAATATGTTGATATACCTGTCTAACATATGGATACGTATGTATGTCAACATATGTATGTGCATATATATATATATATATATATATATATATATATATGATATGCATATATGTATACATACATAGAGAGAGAAATGTAGGAATACATAGACAGATGTAGATAGAATATTGTACAAGTATATCTATGTAATGCACACATACAGATATATATATATGTAGATACATATACATAGACAGACTGATCTGACTATCTACAGGTATGACTGTATATGACGACCTGCAACACAGCCTGTCCCACCCCCTCTGTCACTCACACCCCCTCTGTGCCCCCCTCCACATCTATAGCAATATATGTACATCAATATATATATGTGTATATGTATACGGACATATATATATATATATATATATATATATATATATATATATATATATATATATAGATATATCTATATACATATATATATATATATATAGAGAGAGAGAGAGAGATGTATATAAATTCTGAGTGAGGCACATGTGTACAGATGTATTGCAACAGGTGCCTGGTGACAAAGGCATGGAGTGAACACCAGTGTCAAAACTAGAGTACCATACCACATTCCAGATCATCTACACCAGTAACCACCAGATATGTGATTGGCTGCCCACCACTGCATGTGTCAGGGGTGAACAGGGTCATAAATGTGTACAATAGTGACCCCAATGATATTCACAGTGGCACACTATCCCTGGAATACCTGCATATGGTATGTGTCAGGAGGACATGGTGTGTCAGCTATGGACATGTAGGTCAGTGTACCCCTCCACACCACATAATGGATGCCATGGTATGGACCTCACATGACAGCTACAGATATGGAGAAGGACACAGTGACATGTACAACACTGTGACAATGCACTCAAACACATTACCAATGCACAGTGACTGACAACACCACAGAGTACACATATGCTACCCACATAGAGGTTACCACTCCTGGATTTACATATGTAAGTCACACCCATGACAGATGTCCAACAACCATAGTAACACCTCACACCATCCACAACCTAAATGTCTGCTGTGTGCCGTCCGTGCCACTGCAATAGAGCGCACATGTGGAGGTAAGAGTTCCTACCCACAGATAAGACATACCCTGCAATAAACCACACAGTGTTAAGAAGCAAGACTCCCCATGAGTACATGTCACACATACCCCTGCTGAATGTTAGTCAGATAGGTAATATGCCATATGAGTCACCCTGTGTAACTGTGTGACAGCAGCAGGTACCATCACACCACATGTGTCACAATGGTCAGGGTAGCAGAACAGTACACTGCTGTAGTCCCAGGGGCCATAGCATATTGTATAGTATTGTATTGTAATGTAATGTATTGTGTTGTATTGTATTGGTATGTTGAGGTGCCTCCTTCGTGGAGTGGAACCACTGCTGCTGCTGTGCGCCAGTGTACAGGTACATATCCTGTAGTCAGGCTAGTGTTACGTAGCACTTCTATATGTGTGTTTAGCTCCTGTCAGAGTTTATGTAGCATGCAACTGGGGATACCATCAGGTCCCATTCATGTTGTGTATTCTGCTGTCCTGAGGGTGGCTCTCACCTGGACATCTGTGATGACAGGGAGGTTACAGTCAGCTGGGATAACTATGTCTTATGTTGGGGGAGAGGGCGGGCTGACACCTGCACTGAACCTGTCTGCCACAATGTTGTCGATATCTGTGGTGTCAGTGAAATATTTGTTGTTGTGTACTAACTATGGGCATAGAGGATGGATCCTGGCCAGGTTGCTAACATAACTGAAGAAGGCCTTCTGGTTATCTGTAGTGTCCCTCTTGATTTCCCTCTCAAAGTTGCCCATGGATTTTGTATGATGGAAAATAGATCCTTACTAGTGCTGCTCAGACATGCCCTCCCTTTATGGAATTATGCTCTGTCTTGCAGTAGCTTCCATCTTCTGTAATACAATCTGTCTATGGCTGGGGTCCACCAGACAGGATGCTGTCCCTTTGTGGAGAGTGTCTTGGTCATATATGGGATTGCATGATCCATGCATTCTCGGAGATGTCTGTAGAAAGCAATTGTGTAGGGGTCAGCATTGTGGGTTGTATCTGCCACTGGCCCAGTGGGCTGAAAGGATACCATGTCACTGTTACAAAGTGTAAAGTTTGTATCTGTAATGTTATGCACTATAGTCGTTTGTGCTGGTGGTGGAGGTGGGATATGTATATCCAGGGAAATCAGTGTGTGGTCAGCTCACAGTAGTTGATGATGTAGGCCATACAGTACCTAGATACAAACCCCCAGAGTGAGGAGGTGCTCTTGACCTGAATCAGTGTTCTGACTGCTGGGGTTTGGTAGTATGTCGTATGGAGTGTGCCAGGTACTGTTGCACAGTTGCTGGCTGAGCACTGATACCTGGCCATCTACATGTGTATCCACCAATAGACAGACAGATGCTACATATGTGAGATATGTTGTATCATAACAGTCGAGTAGCATGTGTAGTATGTGTGCCAAATTCTGCTGACATATATTGCTGATACCAGGTTATTTTCTTTCTCAGGTACATGGCCTACCCGCGGAATCCCACCTACTCCACAGCTGAGGACGAGGAGATACACCAGAGCCTGGTGCGGGATTATGCAATACTCTTTTCCCGCACCAGCCAGAATCAGCAGGAGAGGGCTGCACTGTGGCAAGACCTTGTCCATTGGGTAAATGATATAGGCACGCATAATAGGACATATGGGCAGGTACGACATCACTGCAGTGATTTAATCAGACATGTCCGTCAGCATGCGTCAGATATCCACAGGCAACAGGTCGCCACAGGTGGTGGGGTGGCTACACATCCCCCACTCACCAGACTGGAGGGACTACTCATGAGTGTAGTGGCTCCAGTCCGCCAGCGACAACAACAGCAGCAGACATGCATTATGATGGAGGCTGGAGCCACGTAGCAGCAAGACAGTGAATGTGCAGGTAATATGCCATATGTATAGTTTACTGTTGTGTACACTGGTAGTTAATGCATGTGTGAGGTGTGTCCTTGGTTTGTAGCTGTCACCATAGTATTTAATGTGCAAGTGTGATATCCTCAATATTAGCAGCTGACCTGTGAAAGTCGACTGTTGTACTACTGACCTGTATCATACTCAGTAACAATGGCACAGTTGTGCCCACTGACATTAGTTTCTTCACGTCTGCAGGACCCTCTGGTATAACAGCAATGCAGCCTATCCATGCTGGTGAGTGTGTATTAACAATTCCTGTAATAGTGTTGATAGTAATAGTACTATTTGGCTCACTTAGTAGTGCTCTTTGTATGCATGTAGGTGTGTCTGTGTCTGTGTGTTGATATCACGCATACTGAGTACTGTACAATTGTGTGAAACTGTGTGCATGTGTGCATGTGTGCATGTGTGCACCTGTGCATGTGTGCATGTGTGCATGTGTGCACCTGTGCATGTGTGCATCTGTGCACCAGTGCATGTGTGCACCTGTGCATGTGTGCATGCGTGCATGCGTGCATGTGTGCACCTGTGCATGTGTGCATGTGTGCATGTGTGCACCTGTGCATGTGTGCACATGTGCATGTGTGCATGTGTGCACCTGTGCATGTGTGCATGTGTGCACCAGTGCATGTGTGCACCTGTGCATGTGTGCATGTGTGCATGTGTGCACCTGTGCATGTGTGCATGTGTGCATCACTGTTAATGTGTAGACATTGTAAACTGTGTTTCCTGTTTCCCTCCCACAGTTTCTGTTGCTGCTCTGGTGTCATGTAGCAGGGAACCTGAATCAGGTGCCGTGGGTACTGATAATGATGACATCTGTGTAATGGCACAGGAAAGTATGCCAGGGTCCGCCATTGGTCAGCCGATTGACAGTACACAGCTGTCGACCCCATCAATGCACACAGTTATCCTGCCAATACACCCTTTGTCACCAATGTCCCTAGGTGATGGACAGCATACAGTGGGCATTGACCAGGGTAATGTGGTATCTGTGGCACATGCCTCCCCACACAGCAGCCATGGGCATGGCCCAGAGATGGTACCACACAGACAGATGTCCAGGGGTTCTCGTGGGAGCATCCGTGGGTGTACTGCCCCTGTCAGATGTGCCCACAGAGGTCTTACAACCTCAGCTATGTTTCGGGCTGTCATGCAGGCACAGTCACGTATGGAACGGTACACCAGACAGGGTCTGAGGGAGCTGACAGCATGTCGCACAACCATGACTGACAGTATGCGTGACATTGCGGCTGCCATCCGTGATTTCACCGATGTTATAGACAGACGTTGTGGGGACATATTAGATCGGTTCCACAACTATATGTCCATGAGCCAGGGCGATGGTGGGCGGTTGAAGCGTCGACGTGGCCATATGCCAGCAACAGCAGCAGCTGGCAGTCGTCATGGATGACAGCAGGGCCGCGTCCGCCCCCGTAGTGCCAGCAGAAGCCCCAGCAATGCTGGGTCTGTGCTGTCATCAGACCGCCCAAGGAGACCACGTGCACGTGGCTCTGGCCAGGCCCGACAGGGATCTGTGTCCATTCAATGAACACCTGCTTCTGATGACAGTACCCAGTCTGGGTTGGTATTGGTTACGGTCCGTAGCACCCCTGCAAGGCACAGGTACCATGTCCGTGGCCAGAGACACTGATCTGTATGACCTGGCAGGTACAGTCTGTGGCTGTCCACAAACACCAGTATATGGCAGCCATGAGGTGGAACTGTGTGCATCCATACACACATGCGAATTGACAACACCTAGGGCTACCGCATACACACACACACGGCATCAACATTGCCCCACCTTCTACTGCTGTCCCTCACCAACACACATACACATACATGTCAATTGGTGGTATCGGTGGCTGACTCAGGCATACCAAGTTCACACCCTGTGCATGTGATGAAACTGTGCCACCTCCTACAATCTGTAACAACTGTGCAGGTACAGGTTAACATGTTGCTGATGCACAGGGTGACCACATAGATGTGTACTAATAGTATCATGTTGTTAACAGTACTGTGTGCTGAATTAATTGTGGGTATATCACAGCATGCCTGATGCAGTAAGTGTGTGATTGTCATGTCCTGTTGTCTACACCCATGGTAAGTACCATAGTGTATCATCTGCACATGTTGGCATACTGGTGGCAATGATGTCAACAGAAGGCTACATACATAGGTAGCACAGAGGATAAGGTAATGAATGTAGTAATACACAATGATGGACATGTAAATTGCAAGTGGCATGTTGCCCACACTGGACTCTGCAATGCAGATGTTTGAGGATGTTGATATGTGTGCAGTACTACACGACTGGTACAGGACACACAGGAGCATCCTAGCACTGCATGCTCACATCTCATACCATGCTAGACAGCCCCAACACACATAACTAACTGTCACAGGAGGGAGAGTCCCCATATATGTCAGGGATACTGTGGTGGCAGGCCAGGTAGCATACATCCTACTAAGTATGGAACCACTGAGTGAAGGCTCAGTGTCTGTTATTTGACATGTGTATTACTGCAGGTATGAGCACATGGGTTTCCATCCAGTTATTGTACATCCTGACAGTACATGGTCTGTACACTTGTGTGCACTAAGACTGGACCCTAGCCATCTGACCTGTGTATTTCCATGTACATGTGCATAGTGCCTGCATATTTGCAGTGTTACCTACTGGAACTGGTACAGCTTGTTTGTTGTACAATGGACTACATGCAGCCCTGCTTACTGTAGCTTTGTTTGCATGCATGTTTGCTTGCAATTACCCTGGAATACTGATCACACCTGCAATACATAGTTATAGAGCTTCTGTGGACTCCTAGTGCCATCTGCATAGCTTACTATATGTATGTCCATGTCCCACCTGACAGGATGTTACTGTTTGTCCTGTTCACATGTACATTGCCTGTGACACAGTGCATATGACTTACCTGGCATGTGTCCACGTGAGCAGTCATATATGCTACTGCTAACTAATCACAGGCACTACACCTTCACATATTCATCTTCTGTTGAACTACCTGCTTCGCTAGGGACGGCCTGCACCTGTCACCCCTGGGCTTTCAGATATTGGCAAGGGCTCTTGCTACCCCCATAGTGCCTATGTTAGGCAAGGCTCAAATGACAAACCCACCTTCATAGGTATCACAAGGGATAAGAAACTAAGAGTAATGCTTCCCAATGCCAGAAGTCTAAACCTCCAGATGCATGCACCCAAAACACTCGTTGGCATGGAGAACATTGATATCTGTGCAGTAACAGATGCCTGGTTCAGGGCTACTGAGAGCACACCAGCACTACCAGGTTTAACCTGGTTGATTTCTTTGAAACAGTCACCAAGGCCATTGACGAGGGGAAGGTGGTTCACACAGCCTACCTGGACCTTGCAAAAGCCTTCACAACAATACCCCACTTGGGCATTCTAGAGAAGCTCACCAGCTTAAATATAAGCCCCTATGTCACTAGATGGATTGCACAGTGGCTCAAGGACAGAACCCACATGTTTAGAATTGCTGGAGCCATGCCAGACTCCAAACCAGTTATGAGTTGTGTCCCACAAGGCTCAGTCCTGGGACCTCTCTTGTTTGGTATATATTTATTGGAGGTACAGGCCAACATGGACGGACTGTGGCTGACCAAATATGCAGATGACTGCCAACTGGCCACCATAATCGACTCTCCGGCCAACACAAGCATCTTCCAAAGGGGCATCATAGAAACAGACAACTTGTGCCAGAGCCATGGCCTTCAGCTGAACAGTGTTTAGAAAGGGGAATGTGCATCCTGTCGTCTGTTTACCTAGTTGCCAAAAGGGACATTGTCCTAACACACACTAACCCCCCTCAGCCACAAACACACACTTGCCAATTGCAGGATTCAAACCCCTATCTGACTACGTTATGACACTCGAGACGGACACATTAGCAGGGTGTGCTATTCACATTACTGGGAGGTTTTCCTTCTCTTGCTGTACTTATAGGGCGCTGACATCATCAGTGTTTAGAAAGGGAAATGTGCATCTTGTAGTCTGTTCTCCTAGTTGCCAAAAGGGACATTTCCCTCACACACATACTAACCCCCCTCAAATAAACACACACACACTTGTCATTTGCAGGATTCAAACCCCTACCTAACTATGTTATGACACTTGAGACGGACGCATTACCAGAGCACGCTATTTGCATTACTGGGAGGTTTCCCTTCTCCTGCTATACTTATAGAGTGCTGACATCATCAGTGTTTAGAAAGGGGAATGTGCATCGTGTAGTCTGTTCTCCTAGTTGCCAAAAGGGACATTTCCCTCACACACACTAACCCCCCTCAGACAAACACACACACTTGCAGGATTCAAACCCCTACCTAACTTATGATATTTGAGACGGACGTATTAGCGGAGCATGCTATTCGCATTACTGGGAGGTTTCTCTTCTACTGCTGTACTTATAGAGTGCTGACATCATTGGTGTTTAGAAAGGGGAATGTGCATCCTGTAGTGTGTTTTCCCAGTTGCCAAAAGGGACATTTCTCTCCCACAGACTTACACACACACCAACCTCAGAGCACGCTATTCGCATTACTGGGAAGTTTCTTTTCTCCTGCTGTACTTATAGGGTGCTGACATCATCGGTGTTTAGAAAGGGGACTGTGCATCCTGTGGGGAGGCAGACACCAAGCACACTCTGGCTAAGCTGTCATTCCCTAGGGCAAACAGCCAAGTGTTGACCTCTACACCTATATGTTTAATTGTCAAATGCACATTATTTGTTGCTGATAGACTGTTTGCACATCTTTATTGCCATAGCATTCCCTGTTTGTATGAACAACTTGTGCATCTGTGGAAGATGTTTGCATATGGGAGGGATCCACTATATCACGTATGTCTCTGTAGTCATTTAACTGTGTGCACTGGGCAGACTGCTGTAATGTGGTTGGTTCCTGGAATAACACATAAAAATACCAGATATGTGTGTCCAACTGCTAAACTGAGATTTGGCCTAAGTGTTTGAGCATGCCCAGTTCAGCCTTCCCATGGCATGTTGTCTGACATATGTCTCATTTATCAAAGTGTGTGAGCATGCCCAGTGTGAGCATTTCATATGTTGGACTCTACAGCCCACCACATTTGTGGATGAGTGTGAACTTCAACAAATATCACCCGTTTATGGTTGTGTGTTATGTGTCATGTTGTGTAGTTACTGTACAACTGCTTTGTGTGTGAACACAACAGGATTATACTGTGCCTGCAGTGTTTGCATGGGATACTTTGCATACAGTTGTCAACATCCTTTCACACTGACCTAACACTGTAGTACTGTATAGTGTACTGGTAGTACTTTGACTGTGGTGGACAGTATCATGGGCTTTAGTGCTATCACTGCTTTACATTTCGATAGTGGGCAAAACAGCCTGGTTAGGGGCCAATTGTGTACATCTGAGCATGTTGCATTCTGTTCAGATATGAACTACTTAAACCAGGCTTGTCCAACATTGGTAGTGTATTCCACAACATAGGTGTACATTTGCAAACACTAGCGATGTGCCCTAGTCCATGTCTAATGCTAGTTAGAGAGTGTGTTTGTCCTTCAACACACATTGTAAGTGGAGTTTGCCATGACATATGTCATGGTTGGTATACTGTGCCTCTGTCTACCTGTGACATGACAGTGATACCCAGGATAAAGCTACCATCTCCCATCCACTCATCAAGATTCCTATTGAGGAAGATTGATAAGTGACTCTATGGGTAGCCTGTACTGGGGTTCACTCATGGGTGGGGGTGGCTTCTGTGTTATGGATCATGCAGTACAGCTTGTCCTATGTAAGTCAGTGCTGGGGTTCAGGTCTCTCATGTGCATAGCTCACTGCCATTCAGATTGTACAAGGTGCAGCATGTTTATTGATACCAGCAACACAGGCAACACATGGCATCTGTGCAAGCTCTTTGATACTCCTGGTGAGGTACTGTTGGGGACTTTACGGTTGATGGAGGTGTCTGCAGAGGTACATCCCACAGGGGCTATTGTAGTCAATTGTACTGCTGATGAAGGATGACTGCAGAGCCACAATGACCTCCCCTTATCTAGATCTGACAACCTTCATGATTAGGTGGGTATATGGTATGTTTCTGTAAACACTGCAGCACATGTTTGTCCAATGCAGGATATCTATCACCTTGTGTCCCCAGGTCTCTCATTACATGTTAACTACATAATGGGTTAACACCTATGTGGTAATTGGTGGGCACTTACTGTATATCCACGGGGGTTGACTATACACGTTTCTGCAATTAGCTTGCTGACATGGCTATGGCACCAGTTGTCTGTTTCTATGTGGCCCTTTTGTGGGATGCTTGTGTCAGCTGGTGGATCATATGTGGTGAGCAGTTTGTAGTCCTCTGCAAACATGTTCGGACACAGTCCTTCCATGTTTGCCTGTACCTATGGGGCATGTATACCAGACGAGGGAGATCCCAGGACCAAGCCTTGTGGGATGCTAGTTATATCTGATTTGTAGTCTGACATGGCTGCAGCATGTCTGACCATGTCTGTTCTGTCCTTGGTCTGGTTTGCAACCCCTCTACTGACATAGGGGTTTATATTTAAGCTGGTGAGCTTATCTATAATGAACACGTAGGGTATTCTATAGAAGCCTTTGCAAGGTCCAGTTACGCTGTGTGGACCACATTGCCCACATCAATGACCTTAATGACTATTTCAGTTGAGTTAAACATGTTTAGGGGCAGGATCTGCACTTAAGAAAGCCACACTGGGTAGGGTCCGGTGTCAGTAGGTCCCCAATATCTTTATGTCTGTGGTACATGCTAATCCTTTCCATAGCTGTGCAGACCGAGCTTCTCAGGATTCTGGGGTAGTAGTTTTCAGTATCCATTCAGGCAACACCTTTGTTGAGAAGGACCACTGTTGTTGTACACTGCTCTTTGGGTACATATTCTGTGGTAAGGCTGACATTCAGCAGTAGTGTGGTTTGGCATTCCATTCATCTTGGAGTCCATGTTGCACTAAGCCCAGGACACCATCTCATACCATTGCTGGTGTGTGTTTTGCTTTGTAGATGTTGGCTGTTACCTCAGAATCTGCAATGTCAGGGGGCCAGCAGTCTGCTGGGATAGATATTCTGCATTCGGGGTTTGCACTGCACCTGTCAGGATGTATGTTGGCAATATGTGTGTGTGTTTGTGATATTTGTGTGATTCAGAGCATATCTGTGAATTCACAACATGGTTCCTACCATCAGTTGTGAAAGCCTTGGGATTATCCTTAGTGTCCTGTACAATTTGTATCTTCATAGGTTCATAGGTTCATACTAGGCTATCCATCCTAGGGCATTTGTTAGCCTAGCCAGAGTGTGTGTGGCTTTTGCCACCCCTTGCTATGTGAATATTATGGCCATTTATGATTTGCTTTGCTGTGCCTCTGTCTGGACATGACACAGTGAAGACCCCCAGTGTAACTCTACAATCATCCATCCACTTGGCAAGATTCCTGTTGAAGAGTGTCAGTGAGGGGCTCTGCCTAACATGGAGTGGGATTCTGGCCCAGGGTGTGGGGAGCCTCTGGATTATGTATCTGTCCCACCAGCACATCCTATTTCATTATTTGTTGAGGTTGACATCTCTCACTCTCACAGCTCCGATGGATTTGAGTTTTCTGGGGTGGAGCATGTCCATTACTCCTGTGTTGGGCATGGCCTTCTACAACAGGCATGCAATGCCTCTGTGTAGGCAGTATGTGACTGCATTCAGCTGGGGTGTCTACAGCCAGACAGCATATGACATATATTTGAGACCCTTTATCCTCTTGGTGAGGTACCTTTGAGGTCTTTCTAACTGCTGCAGGTGTCAGGTAAGGTACATCCCATATGAGGCATTGTACTAGATTATGGGTGTGATTAGAGAACAGTATAGGGGCACAATGACCTCTGTTGACGTAGATGTGAATCCTTTCCTGACACGGTGTCAAATGTAGACAGTCTTCCTAGCCACATTGGCAATGTGGGTGTCACATAACAGGTTACTGTCCACTTGTGTCCCTAGGTCCCTGGTTACTCCTTCCATACATAATGTTTTACTACCTATGTGGTAATTTGTGGTACCTTGTTTGGTATTTGGTGGGACATTCATACTGTCAAGTGTCTTCAGGACGGCTGGGTGGGGTTCCTGTGTGTGAGAGTTAGGTCTGTAGCATGCTACAGACTGTACAGCAGTCTTGCCTACAGTTAGTTGCACATGGGTGGACTCCAATGCCTTGTGCATTGTCAGTTACCTGGACGTATGGGTGTCTGTGCTGAATATGGATACTCACCCTCCTTTTATGTTTTGTTCCAGGTTTTGGGGCCATGACACATGATACGTGGTATAACCTGGTAGTGCTGGTGTGCTGTCAGGAGGCTTGCAGCAGGTTTCTGTCACTGCACAGACATCGATGTTCTCCATACTGGGGATGGCCTTGGGAGCATGCATATTGGGGTTTACACATCTGGCATTGGTCAGCATTACCCTTATGTTTCTTTCCACTTATGTTTTCTAGGGTGGTGGGTCAGTCTTTTCAGCCTTGCCTACAAAAGGCTCTATGGAGGTGGCAAAGGCCTTATCCAATATTCAGACGCCCAGGGGTAACAGGTGCAAGCCATCCCAAAAACAGCTGCGTGGCTTGTCAAGCATGACATCCCAAGCAGACAGACATTGGATCCCCTTGGAATGACACCAGTAAGTGTGCCACTTGCTATGACTGATCATTCCGTGTTTGTACTGTGGCATTATTCTTGGTAAGGGTAGGATGCTTCAAACAGTGAGTGTCATACCGGCCTGGACTACATAATCAGAGAGCTCATCTATGTCTCTTTTCATGTAGTCTAGGGAGGTACATCTCAGGTCATTCACACCAGCATGGACTATGACTGCATCATATTTCTACTTGCTTTGGAGTGACCTGCATACTTCTGTTATGTGGCGTATTGTCGCAGCCTACAGGCAGCTTACTGCACCCTTTCCCTTGTTCAGTCTGGTGTGCAGGACAGCAGTGTGTCTGACTATGGAGTCACCTATTACAACTGTATCAGGCATGTTGCTTCTCCTTCTGGCCTGTGACTGTTTGGCACACCAGCTTTGTGTACTATGTGTTGCATGTGCTATGTTTGGAGGTTGTTTGATTGGGTGTCTGCTTTAGAGGCCTCTGTTGGTGTGCTGTGTTTGTAATTTGTGCCTCCGGGAATGTTTTTCTGTGTTTATGTGTTTGGTTTGCAGTTGTGATAGGTCTATGTGGGACTGTGTTTGTGGTGTGTGTGGCTACCTTCTCCTCCTGACTAGTTTTGGGAGTACTGAGTTGAGGGAGCTCAGCCTCCAGTTTGGATAGATGGTTGCATCTCTCATATATATTTGTATTTCTTGGGTGGAGTTGGGGGTTGTCTGTGTACTTGGGGCAGCTGTAACATTGCCTCAGGATTCACAGATTCAACTTGTTGTGGCTGGCCTTAGTGGATTGTATGTGTGGACAGATTTTATTGCCATACTATTGATCAGTGATTACTTCATTGTTTATGTTTGCTCTATCATGTAGTAGCTTCCTCATTCTCTTGCATGGTTTGGTTATGGCTGGTGTCCACCATGCCAGATTCCTGCGTGTATGGCATTGTGTCTTGTTTTAATTTAGGATTGCATAATCCAAGCATTCCTGGCAGTGTTCATGGAATGGCTGTATTACAGGTTCTGAGGTGTGGCCCATATTTTGCACCTGCACAGGACCTTTAATGGATTCCACATCAGTTTGGAGGAGTGCAAATATTGCTTAACACATGTTTTCCACTGTGGTTTTCTGGCCAGGGACTGTGGTCAGGATTTGTATATCCAGTGTGATTACTCTATGGTCTGGTTTTACCAGTGAGCAATACACTTCTCATCTTGCCATCCAGTACCCATGTTGCTGATTATCACATCCAGTATGCTTACCCCTCTTGTGGGAGTTGTACGTTGTTCCTGGGCCTTTTGGTTTATGGATTCTATGAACTTTTGTCCTACACTGTTGGAGCTAGTATAATGCTCCCAGTCTCTGTCTGGGTATTTTCAGTCACCCAATATAATGTGGTTTGGAGGACTTGATATATTCATGTATTCCAGCATAGGCCAGGTGCAGTTCCTGGTGTTGGGACAGTAGTCTGTAGCAGGCTATAAAATGGGGGGGGCAGTTTTAGCCACTGTTACTTGACCATGGCTAGTCCATGCTGCTTTTGTTGTGGTACCAACATGGGGGGGTGGTTATCCTTGACAATTCTTGCTAGTCACCCTCCTTTTGTAGCTTGTTCCATGTTTTGAGGCTGTACAGCACAGTATGAGGTGTAACCTGGTAGTGTTAGGGTGCTGTTGTGAGCCTTGGCTCAGTTTTCTGTTACAGCGCAGATATCAACATTCTCCATACTGGGTGAGTTTAGACTGCATGCATCTTGCTGTTTCGACTTATCCCTTATCTTATTCTTATGCCTTCTGATACCTATGGAGATAGATTTGTATTTTGAGCCTACCTATTCAGGGCACACTGTGGGTAACAACAGCCTTTGCCAGTATCCATACGTCCTGCACTGATAGGTGCACGCCAGTCCTAGCAGGTGGTGCATCATGTCATGCTCAGCATGTCATCCCAGACTGGCACACATTGGATCCCCTTTGACTAACTGCGATACTTCCGTCAATTATTGCACTTGATCATCTCATTGTCATGTTGTGGCATGATGCTTGGTGAGGGTAGGATGTTAGTCAGGGTCCTCAGGTGTGCATATAGTACATGGTGTTACATTACTTAACACATAGCATTCATGCCTCAGGTGGTGCTGCAGGGCTGCCTCTGTCGGATGCGCATATTACACTTCCCTGTACATGTTTGAGAGCAGATTGTGTCATGTTAGGCATCCCTGTTACTATATGAGTGAGTCAGAGAGGGGTATCATTCCCAGGGTTCCTACTGAGCCAGTGTATGTGCTATGCGTTGCCTCTTTGCCAAGGCCACGGCATACTGGGCACGCCTCCTTCTGCCTACTGGGGCAAGCTCAGGTTGTTGCTCCTCCGAGTCACGCTCTGCCTGTGATGGCCTTGGCAATGGTGGGGGGCTGTTTGGCCCGGCCCTATGCTGGTCCTGCTGCAGCTGTTTTCGCAAGATCATATTATGTAGCATAGCACATACCATGACAATTTGGGTACATGTAGTTGGTGTGTACTGCAAGGCTCCACCAGATGTGCCCAGACACCGGAACCGTGACTTGAGCAGCCCAAACACACGCTCTATTACATTACGTGTTTGTGCGTGTGCCTCATTATGGCGTTCCTGTTCAGGTGTGTGTGCGTTTCTGATGGGTGTCATCAGCCACGGCTCCAGTGCATAACCTGCATCCCCCACTAGGTGTCCATGCGGGATGTCCCCATTGGCAAATGTCTGGTACAGCTGCGTCAAATGCCAGATGTGGGAATCATGGAAGCTCCCAGAACAGCCAGCACACACATTCATTATTATGCCCTGGGCATCACACACGACCTGGCAGTTGATGGAGGGGAAGCCCTTGTGGTTGATGTATGCCCTACCCCGCTCACCGGCTGATGCTTTGATGCATATGTGTGTGCAGTCTATTGCACCCACTACCTCAGGGTATTCCGCTATTTGCTGGAAGAGACGCATATTGCTGGCCAATACCTCACGGGCATTGGGGAAATATACATGATCACCGACATGTGCTGACATGGCATCCAGGAACTGGTGCAGTACCCTGGAGGCTGATGCCTGTGATATCCCCATCATATCACCAGTTGGTCTCTGGAAGGTACCTGTTGCTAGTATTCTTAGGCCAACACATACCTTGGTTTCCACTGGGATGGGTTCCTCTGTTGGTTCTGTGTGTGAGGCGTGGCCTGCACAGCTCCACTATTTGCTGCAGGAGGTCTCTGTCCACTCTATAGCGCTCTACTATCACCAGCTCATGTAACCCGTGGTAGGTGACCCTGGGCCTGTACACTCTTCTCCGTCTCCTCACTGTGGGTTGTCTGGCACCATCTGCATTGTCACCACCCTCAGCAAGTCGCCTATGTCTCATTATGACAGCTATGGCAGCCCATAACATTTCTGCTCTGAGTTCAGATTTTTCAGTTTTCACTTCTGATAACTTAACTCCTGTCTTGCAGTGTCTCTTGAGAGAAACATCCTGCACTGCTGTTTGCAGGGTTTTAAGTGCTGGGCTGGGCTACTATTCTGCCTGTGTAATTGCCTGCATCTAATTGTTTTCACCTGCTAGCTGCAGCAGTATTCCCTGCTAGCTTCCTCCTAAATCTGTTGCTTCCTTTTTCCTTTCTGTTTCCTCAGGGTGGAGCCGTGTGTAAACCAGCAGAAACATGCTCACAGTGGCTTACACGCGCGCACACATACTTACACGGTTCAGAATCTGCTTATTCGGATTAAAACACGTGCACGCCCGTGAAAACAGTGTTAAACATCTCCCAACACGCTCCCACATGCTCAGTCTGTCTTACACTCGCGCACACTGCCTTACTCGCGCTTCATGGTGCGCACACGTGCGCATGCACGCCCAGCAAGAAACTTCGGTGTGGGCAACAGTGTACACTTTCCATTTCTTGACTTTCTCATGCTTAGTTAGTGGCACACCTCTTTCCATGATATCTGACTGACATCTGTCATGTAACTCTGACCTCCAATGAACTGCATTTCTTTCTACCCTTCCCCTGTGATGTCACCTATCTCCTACTCTGTTCCTCCCTTCTGTAACTCTTACACTACTCAGACTGTGCTCATTTGCTATGTGACAGTGGAATTCAGTATCCTTACACTCATTTGCATCAGATTGCCTACTAATGCTTAGTTACATGTCTTAGACTCAGCTTCCCCCCTTAGCAACCACTACACGGTGGCCATGTTGGTTTTGGTCTGCTGGTCCCTGCATTGACATTCCATGTATTGCATAAAACTTACATTTGTAGGTTTAAAACCTTCGTTTTATGTTTTATACAGCGCCCCGCTTGCACGGGCTGCGCTGGTTTAAACATCGGCAATCGCCGAAAAAAATTATATTTTAATATATTTGCATCAGGTTAGTTTGCCAATGGCCACATATTTGGCCATTGGCATGCTGCCTGACACATATGCACCCTTTATTTGGAGCTGACATGGCTCCATTGCAGTTTTTACAGAAACGTACTCAGTTGTCAACTGAGTACATTTCTGCAGCTAAAACAGCTCTAACACGGGCTGTTCTGGGCTTCCTGGATCGCTAATCATCCTCATTTGCATGCTATTCGGCTGCAAGTGAGGTGATTAGCTTATCCACGCCCACTCCGTGTAAGAGCCGTTTTAGCTTGTCTCTTACACGGACTTTGGGCTGTTCCTGGATCGCGAAGGCTGCATGGAGTCTTACACTACTCTTAGACTCCGTGCAAGCCTTTGTGAATCCGGCCCTATATATAGATATGTATATATATATAATATATATTTGTATATATATATATATATATATATATATATATATATATATATTTATAGATATGTATATATATATATATATATATATATATATATATATATATATATATATATATATATATATATATATAAAAAATATATATGTGTGTGTGTGTGTTTATTTCCATTTGTTGGCCATGTAAATAGTGTAGCAGAGTATTCATTAAGCTGAAGAATTCAGCTATTTAAGTTATATATGTATTGTCATAGTTTTTGTATTTGAAGCATCAATTAATATCATAGTATAACGGCAGAGAATTCATGGTATGGTCACATCCTATAGCTTTTATTTTCACAGAAAGATAGCTGAGAAGAAGGTTATCGCTTGCAAATCTACAGCTTTATGTTGTAATACAAAAAAGTATCACAAGGTGTCAGTCATGACACAGCTCACTGAGGGAACTGTTCTCTCTATAGGGTTTTTTTGTGGGCGTAGAGAATTTCCACTTTGATCTCTTCACATTTTCAAAGCACCCATGTCGCACACTCAACAGCACATATGTGACCACTCATCATTTGACAAAAAATGTAAAACAAGCAGACTACAAAAAGAGGGTTTAGTATCTTAAATCTAAACCAGAGTAAAAGACAGCAAACTCAGTCTGTCACAGCTGTTGTTTTCATTTACACAGCACATCAGTACTTTAATCATTTTTATAGTAATGTTATTTTTTTATTTTTAAGTATTTATAACAAAATGGTGTTGTGACTGCTGACATAGCAGTTATCTTCCTTCAACTATTCTTCCTCAGCCCCTGATGTGCCCACAGTTGGCTAGGAAGTAGTTCCTTTTTTACAGGCAGTTGCCAGATAGTTCAAAGTTAATTATTCCTCTGCTCTGTCTTATTGCTATGCAACATACATGCCAATGTTTGGATTACCTACACAAGAACGACACCGCAAAACACAGACACCCACATAGCCGACACCACATGGTCGACAATCGAAACACTGACAACATAACTACTGCACAAAAAAAAGGAAAATAAAATTTCCTTTTTTTGTGCTAGCAGGGGGGCTCCACCCCCCCCCCTCGTAACTTTAGTATACCATCTCCAAGATCGCACTACAGTGCAGGAATGGAAATCTTTCCATTCCGCACTATGGAGATATACCATTTCCCCATTGTCGTCATTTTGATTGTCGACCATGTTGTGTCGGCTATGTGGGTGTTGGTGTTTTGCTCTGTCGTTCTTGTGCAGGTAATCCAGTAGATGGTATCTCAATACTGCTTTCTTAAGGAAGAGCTATCAGTCTAATTCATCATCCCATAAATCGAGTTCACTTCAGACTTAGTTTGTTTGTCTTTTGGCTTTTTCCTGGTAAGGGGTCGTCACAGCGGAACTGCGGTCCGCTAATTATTGGCAGTAGATTTTTTTTACGAATTACCGAGGTGCCAGCTCGATGCCCAACCTTCAACGGAGGCATGCCCATTTACGCACGCATGTCTTTCAAACACCACCCAACCGCGGGGAGGACATGCAGACTCCACACAGAAGGCACTCCCAAGCCAAGCTGAGAATCGAATGGGAGAACCTCTTGCTGTAAGGTAACAATGCTACCGCCATACCACCGCGTCACTTCAGACTTAGTCCAAGTCTAAAATCTGGATTAGCAGTTCTGCTGCTGCAAAACATACCTGCAAAAGGATGTATTTAGGTTGTGAGTCATTTTAAGTGCTTATTTATTTATTAATCAGTTAAGTAAATCAGTCCACAAGAAACTCTAGGCTACAAGGGTGAAGTTAAATGCACTATTCATGTGTATATGTTAGGTATGGGGTTCTCAGTGGGAGTGGGCACATATCAGGTTTCATTTCTGGGCACACTGCTTTTCATACTTGTGATGGACAACATTAGCCAACAGGTCAGACAGGACCATTTAACAAAGCTGCTGTAGGCATTTAGTGTTGCACTACAATGAGACTCTGAACAAGAAATGCAGAAAATAATATGGGACTGGAATACAAAACTGAAGGCACATGGAATAAAACTGAGTATAGACAAATGAGTTGTAATAGCAGTAAATGGTGGAAACTGGAAGAAGCTGAAAATTGAAATAAGGGGAAGATAGTGGAACAGGTTAACAGCTTCAAGTTCATAGTAGGAGTGGTTGTGGAGAAGGTGACTCTGAATGAAGAGGTCCAAGCTAGAATCAGAGGGGCTGCAGCCAACTTGCACGGTGTCAGTGATACAATTTGACAGAAGAATGAGAAAGAAGTTGAAAGGTCGGGTGTATAAAACTGTTGTGTGACCAGTACTTTTGTATGGTACAGAAACATGGGTGCAGGAGGCACTCTATTTCAGAGAAGATCAAGAAGAACAAGTTACTGTGGTTCAATCACATGTGCAGGAAAGCAAATTATGATTTGGTGAAAACTATTTGGGAAATACATGAAAAAGGCAAGAGGAAATGAGGACGTCTGTCCAAGAGGTGAATGAACTGCATGATAGAAGACCTGTGCAGTCATACATGACTTTTGTAGAAAGTAAGAGAGTGGGGCTAAATCGAGAGTAGTGGTGAAAACTGATGACACATTTCAACCCCATGTAGAAAAATGGGAAATGGAAGTTGATGATGAAGATGACGTTGATGATTACAACCAATAGGGTTTTGGGAAGAAGCAAGAGTAGCTAGAAAAAGTTTAGACACATGGTCTTGCTAGCAATCTCATTCACAAAATAGATTTAATGGATTACTTGGAAGAGAAATCTCTATTGCTCACATTTTGGGGGGTGTTGGAAGATCAATGTATTGCTGGCTGACTCCTAGGCAAAGTGGAATATAAGACATAAATATAGCAAATAAATCCCCTTCAAAATAGTAACATGATGTGTCATTGGCTTTATTTCTAAGAAAGTTATACAAAATGGCTTTTCTGTGTTATCATCGTGTAGGCCACTAATCTGCCACGGCATCCGAATAGCATTGTTTTGTCTGCACCTCCTCATGCCATGAAATGCTTTAAGAAAGAATTTCTGATCATATTTATCAGAGCAGGAAGACAAAAGATATTTGGAATCAACAAAAAAGGGCTACACAGAAGTGTGTGTACGAATAATTGAAAGCACCTTGGGCCAGATAAGTTAGCTGCTTTGTCAGACAGGGAGAGTTTAGTAGACCAAAGGGAAAAAAATAAGAATTTTTTGAAGTTGAATGTCTACATGTATAAATGTACTATTTTTTTCTGATGGTGTAGATTTATACTAGACTTAGTCTTCCAGCTAGGTGCAACAAACATTGACCTGGACCTGGTATTCTACTCTGAATTCCCTCTAGTGCATTTTGCAGTTAAACTCACTTGGGTGGCTCCCCCACCCACCTTTGACTTGAAACAAGTTGAAATGTTAACCTTACCAATGGTTCATTGGCATGTTTCATCCTGGTTTATGCCACTTATTGGGAAGACTAGACCAAACAACTAATGCAACCTTATATCAACTTATGATAAGGATATGATGGCTTATCTAAATCTTGTTGCTCTATGTGACTTTAATCTGGTCCATCTACTTGCTTGTAAACTTTACTTCATTCTCAAGTGATGCTGCAATTTACATCTTCTTTGCATGGCTGAACTAAATTTGGATCTCTCATGACACGTTTCCTAATTCCTGGTGAATAAGCTTAGACTGTATGACCATTATTCACATTTCCAGTCAGAAATCATCTGTTGGAAGGTGGCTTTTTTGATTAGCACTTTGGCTTACTGAACATCAGGATACTTAAAAGCCTTATTAGCGTGACCCATCTTACTACCCTGTTGACACTTAGATGATGTCATGCTGCTGAGATCTTTGCAGGTAAGCTGGCTGCATTAGCTCTGACTTTATAAGGATAGTGCCTTAGCTGACTGTCAGTGGTTGAGCTGCAGATTCTGCAGAACTGTGGTCTGAGTTTGTTTTCTTTTATTATCCTGAGTGAACTCCTTTAGCTTCAAGTAGGCATCAGGAAATGTGTTGTCTGCATCCTTATCACACTACACTGAGTGTCTTCTGGCTTAGTTCCAGCCCAGTATATGGTTGGCAGGTGCTAGTTGGAGATGGGAGTTTACCCCTCGAGACACTGGGTACACTGAGTATTAAGAACATTTGTTTGGATCCTGAGGATCCTGACAGCTGGGACTCAATGTCTATTCTTATTTTAAGCAGATAGGCAGACAGGCAGTGGTTCTAGTCTGTTTGGTCCTCTAGAGGCTTGTCTCATCCCTCTAGATACTTTATCAGTGCTATCTTATTTGTCTAACTGCCACAGTGTCACTGCAATGCTCTTGAAGTGGATTCTTACCTCTCTGGTTACTCTCAGACATTGTTTTTTGTCAATAGCACAGCTTGCACCTCCATCCAAACTGTGCTGTACCAGATATTTTCATTTTGTACCCTCTCATTTTAACATGTATCTGCAAGTCCAGGATGATGCCATTAGGGGAGCAGGCTGCAGTATCACTGTTATGCTGATGATGATACATAGCCATGACTCTCTTTCTCTTGGGACTCTGGGTTGTCTTTAATTTACCTTGATTGTGTCTAAATGTGGATAGTTATTTTTGCCTGTTAATCATCATCCTTCTTCCAGCTAATCAGTCCAGTTGGTCCTCATCAAGGAGGTGAGGGTTGACTGGGAGGGGGGCTATCATTTAGACAGCCAACCACTATGGTTTGTGATTTTTTTTTGTGTGTGGCCCTATCATCCACATGCACACTAGATGTAGTGTAGGAGAGGTGATATGCTGTTGGCTGTCTGTAAGTGATGTTCCCTCACTTCTACAAGCAGCCCCATCCCTTCCCCAAAGGAATGGGAGGTGGTTTCTCACATTTCCTCCAGGGAAAGTGTGCTCCTGAGTGTGTATGTTCCTTTCCACTCCTCTAAAATACACCAGCAGGCCATAACATTTGAACTTTCCTCCCTACCTACCAGGCTGTTCCAGGGCCACTAACTGAACTCCGGTCAGCTGGGTTGCAGTCAGAGCTCATCTCTCTTGGGACCACATTTAGTACAGCTAATACAGTGGTTCTATGTATTTTTACAACTGTCAGGGATCCAAATCTTCTACCTCTGAACCTTTGTGTCATGCATGTTGGGATAAAACATTTAAGTTTGTGTTCATTGTGTGTGAGCTTGGAATTATCCTTGATACTAGGCTGATACTTAATGAACAGGTATCTGTCATTGTAAAGATTGCCTGCTTTCATCTCATGAATATTTTCTGGATTGAGACTCTTTTGCCATTTGAAGATATGATTGGTGACATGCTTGTTTTTGTTTCTTCATGCCTGGATTACTGCAATTCCCTTGAACTATTGACTCCAAGACTATGAACTCAACTTCCGATTGGTAGTGAAAAAAGTTCTGCTGTCAGATTTCTGACTGGTTCTTGCTCTCATTATCATCACATTACACCAGCTCTTTGTATCCTTCACTGGCCACCAGTCTGGTCCATTATCATTTTTAAACTTCTAGCCCTGGCTTATTTAACCCTACTTGACACAGGTGCCTCCTACCTGAAACACCTCTTCTATGGTCTGAAACTATGAAACTAACTACTTAAGTGGCTCTGGGAAGCCAGTGCTCAAAAACTTTGAGATGTACTTTCAGAAGCATTTCTTTGCCATAGTTTTCAGTTACTTTATTTACCTAATATATTGTTTAATTTATTTACCTAATATATTGTTTAATTTTTTAACTCATGCACCTCATCTAGTTTTAGTAATTTACTTATGAGTGATGGAGATATGTTTTATATTTTGTTACATGCTTTTATGTCAACAAGCACAGTACTAAACCTGAGCCTGAACTATTTACATTTTCATTGTTGTTATTGTATTGTATTGTGCAGCTGGTAAAAAATTAAGTTGGTGTCTTCCTAAAGTAAAGTGCTAGAACACAGCTGTATCTATTTTCAGTGCCATTACATAGATGATGATTCAGTCGCACTCAAAGTTTGAGTCAAGACAGAACAAGTGCACTAGCGTGTAATATATATGTATATAGTTAGTACACCTTTAATTACCTAAGTAGACATAATGGCAGTGCATGCTATATGTGACATAATCTTCCATCTTCAGTCAGCTATTTGTCACATTGGTTAATTGTTTAGATGCATTCATCTGCCTCTTCCATCCTCTTCCCATATGTTAGTAGTAGCAGTACAGAAACTAATTCAAATGTATTGCATGCTGTTCAGGAGTGGTTCAAATGTTGATTGGTACCAGCTCAAGGGTTTTGCATGGATCTACTTTTCTTACAATAAGGGAAATGAAAAACTGGGAAGGCTATAACCACACAAAAAAAGCAGAAAAGATGAAAATCTGATCACCACATTTCCATGAGATCACCATGTGATATTTGAAAATAGAAAAAATGATATTTTTGAACAATTAACTCAAACTAATAAAAACTTTGAAAAATAAATTGAGTAATAAAATAAAAAAATAGATGATATTGAAATGTCATAATGTGTTTTAAACAATTCTCGAATGACAATGCCATTACTCATTTTAATTACTATGGCAAACATTGGACATTTGAGCACAATTTGATAAAGCCACAGCATGATACGTAAAGCTAGGGAGTTTTTCATCAAGGTAGCATTTTATAACTTACTCCACCCATGTTCTTGGTCCTTCAAGGAAATCTGACAGAAAATTAGGAGCAGTCATTGCAAAGGCATGATCTCTCTCATTTGTATCTGAGCACTACATTTCCATGCGATCAAAGACCTTCTCACTTGTACACATTTTGAAAATTTTCCAAAAAGACTTCATTTATTTTTACAAGCCAAAAACTAATCCTTTACCCTTTCTTATTCATTAAAACCATCACATTTTCGCTACTCCTTTGTTTTATATTTCATGCTACCTTTTAAAGGCAACTTATCCAATGATGATCTTCACAAAAAATCTCTAGCCTCGTAAAAATTTTCAAATCTTACCCTTCTATTTTTTATTGCCTTTTAACATCCCTCCAGATTCAATAAACTCCATGTAGGTTCCACGCAGACCATACATGGAGTGTTTTTGTGTATGTGATGTAGCTCATCGCGTGGCATCCCGCAGCTTTGTGCCATGCATATTAATGATGCACGGCATGCGTAATCAAGAATTCGTGGCTTGCTTCAGTGTTGCTGGCCATGAAACCTGTAATATAAATGCGGATCATATCTCCCAACCTGTTAGTGCAAGAAATCTGGACAAAGACTAAAATAATGAGGGGACAAAGAGTCAAAAATAGGGACATAGTTACCATATTGTTCCTATAAACATAAGAAGGTAGACAGAATAATGGGATTTGTGTTAGCATGCATTTTCTGAAGGACATGAAGTTTGAAACTGAAATGTATGTTATTAATTATGTATTGACTTTAATCTTCAGTGATTTTCCAGAAAACCACACATTTTACAAGGAACAGCCTAAAAATATGATGCAAACATCTGAACATTCTGCAAAATTCTGGACATTTGGAGGTAGCATGCAAATACCATCCCCATGTAAGATCGCTGGCCATGAAAGTGGATTGTAGAACAGCATGGCAATCTGTCTTTCTCTTACTTCAGTTTTCTTCATTAAATTTGTTTGGGGCACTGCTGTAGATTTTTTTTTTCATTTTGCTATGCTGCTTAGCACAAACATGTTTGGCTGTGCTCACCTGGTTTGTGTGAAGCACAGCAGTGCACAAACTGGAGGAATGGACCACCCAGGTTGCAGAGAGGATCCAGACAGCCACTAACATAAACCAGATGCATTCAAATAATGCTATTGGCCATCATGCAAACACAGTAAATGCCATTGTGCTGTGATTAAGAGTGAGAACTTTACAAAGAATACTAAGATAGGGCATGTCATGTCACTAATCCTGTGGCAGCAGATGTTAAGTGTAGGAGTGCAGTGCAAATGGTCTGAGGTTCTAGTACAGGGAGTACAAATTTTGTTTTACTGTTGTGAGACTACAGATTATAGCAGTGAAGTGTAACATACACAACTATTTTCTTAACATTCTTGTGACAATAGCTGTAAGTATAGGAGAACCGTAGACATTGTCCATTTGACTAGCACATTTACACAAGTGCTTGTATATGAAATATTCTTGAAAATCCAGTGCTTGCCACTGTTGCGCATCACTTAACATTGTGCAAACACAGTGCTCAGCAGTGTGCAATCTCGCCTACTGTGTTTGCACAATAGTAAGCAATGCACAATGTTTTCAAATGTTGAAAAAACAAAATGTGGTGGGAAAACATCAGGATATAAAATGCAATTGGTGGGAAATGTTCATTTTACATTGAGCTTGAGCTATGGTAGACATATCTGGTGCTACTGGTGAGAGAGTGCACTTTTCGTTGCAGAGGTGGGGTGTTCAGGAGTTCAAAGTCTTTATTGGACTCCTAGTTAAGGAGCATTGTCCCTGGTTGCTGCAGTGGGACTACTCAGGCTCAGAATACAAGTCTGAAGTCTGGAATAGTATTGCCAGGGCTTTGACCAGTGCTACAGGTATCCCCCACACTGATGAGCAATGCAGACATCACTTTGATGACCTTAGGTGATGTAAGAGGGATACCCTCACCCATTGGATCAGAGAATTTAGTACAGAGGGCACTCCACAAATGTGTACATATTAATTTCAGCGAGTAATTGTAAGAGTTAAAAGCTGACTATAGTTAAGACTGGCATTCATAATGGTATTCTGTTCTGTTCCATTTTTCCACAGCCACCATGGAGTGAGCCTCGAAAGTGAGGTCCCATGTTGCATGTCTGTTAAGGATGTGAGAAGCATGTGGTATGTATGCATCAGAACACTACTGTCCTAAATAGTAATTTAATAATAATAATAATTTTAATAGTAATTTAGTAGCATTAAAACTTAAGGATGGCTTAGTTGGTATTTAATACAGTTGCATTAAATTGAGCATGTATATCTCAACTGTAAAACAAAGTATGTATGCCATAGTCTGCAGCCCAAAGCAAAAGTTCCATATTCTTAAATAACCATGAGCATGCATCTCTAAACTATAAAAGGAAAGTATGCATGCAGTAGTCTGCATGACAAAGTAACAGTACAGTATTAGAGAGTAGTCAGCAGTTGTGGCTTCAAAAACAACACTTCCCAAATATACAACACTGTTAAGTTTTCATTGTTATTGCAATGTAATATCAGAGCTCTAAAGCAGTGGCACCAATGGCCAGCTGTAAACTGTAATCACTATAATTGGAACATGCATATGTGTAATATAAGCGCGCATCAAGGATTGCTTGCTGGAATCTGTAGTATAGTGTTCATATGTCATGACATATGTCATATGTCTTAACACTAAAAAAGGTATTTGTTAGGAGATGGTAGTCTTAAAAGCAAAGGTAATAGAATAAATAACTGTATCAATGCATTGTTCATCACATATGAAGTTCCTAATTTTCTCCCATGTTTTTCTCTTACTCCAACCCTTATCTTCTCTCTTTTTTAAATTTTTTTCCCAAAGCAGAGCTGGGTAGGCCTGCCCCACAGGAGCCACCTGCCCCCACTCCACTGGCTATGACACCAGGCTTGCCCTACAGCAGCCACCTGCCCCACTCCACTGGCTATGACACCAAAGCCCAGCACATCTGAAACGCAGCCTGGTACCACCCCCCTGCTGGACCTGCACTACGTGGCCCCTCATGTATTTCTGCCTTGAGAGAGAGGCCAGTGGTTCCTCTAAGGGTGCAATGACAGAGGTGGTGATTTTATGACCCACAATGATCTGCCAGGGTTAGTGTGTAGGACTGTGCACTACACAGTTCATGCATGCCTATGTCAGATGGAGACACTGCTCTCCATCAGTGTATTGAATAACACAAGGCGATGCAGACATCAGACACTGCAGCTATTGGCACAGTGAGGTGACAGTGATGACAGTCCAGTGGGTGATGACTCAATTCTCACTGTCACCTAGCTTGATGTTCATGGATTCATGATGTCCCCACCCTCTCCCCAACCATGGGTGTTCACCCACCTCTTGTGTTGTGCACCATCCCTCTCTCTTGTCTTGTTTGTCTTGTCTGTCTGCAAATGCTTCCTCACCTAGCCAACTTACCTCACCTCACCCAGACATTCCTACTGACCTTCCTGAACATTTCTCTCTCTCTCTTATTACAAAAAAAGATAAAAATGGGCACATGCCTCACAAAAAAAAAATTGTCTCATACATAACTCTCCATTTCACACATGTGTCTTCATTTGACTCAGTCCAATTAGCTATACAACATGATTGTGTTGTGGTTACCTCTTTCTCTGGAGGTGACTATCCAAATTTAGCTAATATTTTGCATATATTATCATGCTTCATTGTTGAAGAAATGGATAATTATGGCTCATTCCTACATCCTTCCTGCAGATTCCTGCCCTTCTTTCACTTTGTTTTTCTGCATACTTGCTCTCCATTACACCACTTTCCCATCTTTCCCATTTCTTTTCTTTAAAGCATAATTGCACGATTGTGCAGATCATGCACCAATGTGCTGCTATGGTAAAAAAACAGTTATAAGTGTTATATACAGCTGTATTAGAAACCAGTACCATCTGGCCATATTTTAGAGAATCCAAACCAGCTATCACACTTCAAATTTGGATTTACATGTAAAGGCATTTGAAGCTGTTACATAAACCTGGATTTGGACCCAGTACCATCTGACCCCAACATATGAATGGATCAATGCATTAACAGATGGTGCTACACACTCAGTTGTGTAGCAGGTATATTTTAGACACTGAAAAGCAAATGGCAGACTTAACTGCTGTTGCATACACCTACTACTTAACCTACTGTCTGGCTGCAGGTATTAATTCACTTAATGCAGTAATACATTCCTTTTTGGGGCCAGACAGTGCTGGTTCTGAATACAGCTGTAGCTAATACATTGAAGTACTTTTGTATTACTGTTGCTTAATGATGTTGTACGATATGCACCATTGCACACCATTACACATTAATGCTTTGTAAGACTAAATGGGTATTGTGCAATAATGCTTTATAACACAGTACTGAGGATTGTGCAATGATGCTTCATACAAAATTAATGGGAAACATACAACATTGGTGATATATTGTAGGAAGCAAGCACAGGGGAGTACAAAGGGAAATCCTTCCTAAACTATTTCAGTTACTATTGATTGTATAAAATACATCTTCGACCTGACTCTGTGGCAGTATGTGTTAATGCATTGTTGTTGGAGGCAGATGTTACTGGGTTCAAATGCAATTGTAAGTAGTCATTTTATATGTGTGTATGATACTTTTAAATACATTTACTTGTATTTCTGCCATTCACAGTTGCTTTGCATTGTTGTGTGATATGCACCATCACACAATAATTCTTTAAAGAAAAGAAATGGGGAAGAAAGGAAAGTGGTGAAATGGGGAGCAAGCAGGGAGAAAAACAAAGTGAAAGTAGAGCAGGAATGTGCAGGAGGGATGTAGGAAAGAACCATAGGTATCCATTTCTTCAACAATAAAACATGATCATATATGCAAAATATTAGCTGACTTTGGACTGTCACCTCCAGCGAGAGAGGGGTAAGCACAACACAACCATGTTGTATAGCCTACTGGACCAAATCAAGTTTGTCATGAAGACTCATGTGAAAATGGAGAACTATATATGGGATAATTATTTTATTTATTTATTTATTTGTGAGACAACTACCCACAAGACAAGAGATGGGTACAGTGAACAAGACAAGAGGTGGATGAGCACCATGGTTGGGGAGAGGGTGGGAAATTGAGGTCACATGCACATCAAGCTGGTTGGCAGGGAGAATATGGTCCTCATCCAGTGGACTATCATCACTGTCACCTCACTACACCACTGGCTGTAGTGTCCAATGTCTGCATCTCCTATGGGTATTCTGAGCCAGGATAGAGAGCAGGTGCTCCATCTGGGGTAGGCATACACCCACAGTGCATCGCACAGTCCTACTCACAATCCCTGACAGTTCCTCTCAGGTGATAAACTCACCACCTCTGCCACTGCTCCCAGAGGGAGCCACATGTCTATCCACTGGGGCAGAAATACCTGAGGTGCCAGGTAGTGCAGGGGCAGTAGAGGGTGTGCTGCCAGGCCATGCACCACATGTGCTAGGCAACGGTGCTGTAGCTGGTGAAGTGGGGGCAGGGAAATCCAGTGAGACAGGCCTACCCTGCTGTGCTGTGGGAAAAAAACAAAAAATAAAAAAAAATAAAAAGAAAATAGAGAGAAGATAAGGGTTGTGGTAAGAGAAAAAATGGTTCATGTCCTGTTCTTTTGTGGGTGGGGGAGCAAAGAAAAGTTACTGTTATATCACTAAATAGAATGGACTGTTCTTTTGGGGGAGAGCACAGCTGAGTCACTGCTAGGGTCATACAAGGATATGTTTCTCTTGCTACTCCCCATGTTTTACATCCTGCCTGTTGTTAGTATTTTACATCAGTAGACTGTTTTATGTTTTTTCAGTGGGTACTACTGACTGTCTACCTTTATTGTTTTATATGGAAACAGTTAATTTGTAGTTATGTAATAATTATGTGTATTATCATTCTGTTGTCTTTTAGGGCACACACAATGTCACTGAGGTACAGATCCCCCTTCAGTGAAGTGGAGAACAATATCATTGTTGACAATCTCTGTAAACATGAAGCATTTATGCTGGGAAGAGGTTGGCCCAATATTGAAGACTATGACTAAGAGTATGGCAGCAGACTGTTGCCAACATCAGTTCTGTGGGTGGCCACAGCAGAAAATATGAAGGGGTGCACCACAGGTCTACTGACATGATCACCTCTGCAAGGAGGTGAGCAGTTGCTATTGGCTGAGTCCAAAGAGTAACTGGGAGTGGGCCTGCCACAGAACCACCTCCTTCCCCCAAAGAAGAGTTCCTGGTGAATATCCAACATGAGAGAGCTCACAACAGAGTGGACCACAGCATATCACCGACATGGGCGTCAGTCCTTCTGAGTCCTAGGAGGAGCTTCCAGGTAGGCTGTGTTATATGACCAGTTGAATACTGTTGTATAGTAAAACAATTGAAATAAAAGTTACTTCTCTGTCACGTCTTTTTTGTGTGGGGGTGAAGATTGGTACAGTGATAAGCACAGTTTGGAGTTGTTAGCCATATTCTTGTTGAACATACAGTTAATGCAGATATATAGGAATACCTGTATTACCCCCTGTCTTATTATTAAATGTGATGATGTTGCACTTATCTCTTGCTTAACTTATTTCAGGACCATCAAGAATCCAGCAATGTATGCCTCCTGCAGATGGTAAGCCAAATAAATTTACGTCAGTACTGCCAATCAATTTAATGTGTCATTTTAGGCCTGTTGTATGTATTGCTCTACTGTCTGTAACAGTGGCAGCACTGTTAGTTGTTTAGCATATATTGCACCAGAGTAGTGCGGGTATTAATGTATGGCTGTGTTTTCTCCCTTTTTTCACAGGTGATCATGACAGTGGGAATATGGGCTCTATGCCACCTGATGTCAGTGTCTCATCAGACACTGATAATGATGATGGTGGCAAAACTAAGGCACAGTCAGGGGGTGGAGAGGTTGAATTTGACACAGAGGCTAGCATCCTGCCACACCCTTCATTTTCCCCAGGCACAGCTAGTAGGCCTATGCCTATCCAGTCCACTGAGCCCACAGATATTGGACAGGTAGAAAGTGAGGACATTGAGCAGGGAAGTGTGGATACTACAGCTTTACTGTCAATTGAGTCAGGCTGTAGCCAAAGGTTTGGGGAGGTGTCATGTAGGAGGAGTGATAGGGGTGGTCTGAGGGGCCTGTTGTCCCTCCTCCACCTGCTGCAGGTGTCTCTTCCCATGTCACTCAATGTGTGTTTAGGGCCATCATGGAGGCACAGGCGTGTTCAGAAAGGTACTCCAGAAAAATCCTCAGGGTTGTAGATGTGGCACAGTCTGACATGTGTGACTGCCTCCACCATGCCAATTCACTGGATCAGATGAATGACACATTGGAATGAGGGGTGTCTGTGATGGACCGTTAGGTGCCTGTCATGGAACTAGCAATGTCTGTGATGGAATGCCTGCAGGGAGGGGAATGGCACCCTCATAGGCATAGGTCAGCCACAACATTGGCTGATAGTCGATGTGGCCATGCCCAATCACGTGCCTGTATTGGTAGCAGTTCCACTGTCTATTGGTGAGTGTGCTGTCCACATCCATATGTGGAAGGCCATGGGCTCATGGTCCTGGGCATTTCTGTGAAGGAAGCACATCCAGCAGACATCAGACACATTCAGTTAGCAGCACTGCATCTGACCTTGGGCATGGAGGTGCCAGTGCAACTCCTGGCAGAACCAGTTCTTGTGTTCAGGGGTAACAATAATGAACTGCCAAGTCTACTATGCATGACTCACACCTGTCCAACATACCAAGACATAGAGCTATCACTGAGCTTGGCTGTGTTCTTCCAGACTCTCCACGCATGACTTTCACATGGAAGATCCCTACAGACACACATAACAGTTACATTGGTCAACCTGCCTGCTTCCCTTTCTTACTCACACACACTCACTGACCTTTTGTGTCAGCCTAGGCTCCTGCCCCCCACTGTGCAAGTGATGATAACCATGGCATATCCCTGTTTTCTCTCTTTTGGATTCAGGGATACAAAGGCTTTGTGTCTGATGCACAGGGTGCATAGCTACATTAGTGCTTAGTATATCTCTGCATTTATGTAGCATATCTCTGCATTTATGTTGTTTAAATGATAACTGTACCTGTCACTTATGTTTGCCCTGCCAAATTATACAGTGGATAGCATCATCATGTCAGTACCTTTTAGTGTATTCACTTGTAAGTGTTGTGAAGTCAGGAACTGCAGTGTGTCTCATTACTTTCTAACTTTTCTCTTTAATGTTTTCTAGTACTTATGTATGGTGTACATCATAAGACACGTCATCACATTCAGATCTCATGATTGTATGACAGTACTGTAGTCAAACTCATTGGAACAGTAATATAGTATAGTGCTCTCTTTTGCATGAACCTCAGCAGACACATGCAACAGCTGGACAGACCACAGGGCTTTCTCATCAAAATAACAGAGGGCCTACTAACCATGCCATGATTTACTCTATGTGGATAGATTAAAAGACATGTCAGTTTTATCTGTCTGGTATCACATTAAATTGTAAATGTTATTCTAAGCCTCTTGGTTTTGGTTTAAGCACTTGGGCTTTAGGCCAGTTGTTTTACATTAAGAATAGGTGTAGTCAGCACTCCTGTGGGAGGAGAGGATACCCTCTGCCTTTCTAAGCTGGGAATTGCTGGTTGAAGGCTTATTGTATCTGTTATTCTGAAAATGTATTAGTTCTGGTTTAAGCACTTGGGTTTCAAACCAGTTATTTTACATTAGGAAGGTTTGTGGTCTAGACTGTTGTGGCATGAGAGTGTAGCTACACCCTTCTAAGCTGGGAATTGATGGTGAAGGCTTATTGTGCCTGTTATTTTAAGTGTCTTTGTTAAGGTTTAAGCATTTGGGTTCTAGACTATTTATTTCCCACTAGGAAGGTTTGTGGTCTACACTCTTGTGGGAGTATTCTGCTGAATTGCTGCTTTATTACATTTTTTTTTGCTGTTGTGACTGTGATTTTCTGCACTTTGAATTTCTAGTAATTTTGCATTTTATCGCATAGGATAGATTCAGGATTGCTGAATCTAGACTGTTTGGTATCATTTAAGCACTATAACCAGCCATCTTACATTGAGACCCCCCCCCCCAATACCATTGTGGCAAAAGTGTGCAGTCAAGGACCAAACTGAGTTGGGATTGCTGGAATAAGGCCTTGGATTTTACCTTTGTTTACTTTAACATCAATTAACTTTACTTGTATTTCAGTGTCATGTTTCTGTGGGTTTGCACTCAGTTTACTGAAGCTGCTAAGAGATTGCACTGTTACCCTGTGAGCAACTCAGTTTTGCATTGTGAAGCATTAACACAGTTTTCTATCCCCAGCCCTCCATATAATAGCTGCCTTTTGTTAGTCTTACAGCAAAACCTGGTCCATCTACCCACTTCTCACTAGTTAGTACAGTAAAACCTGTCATAATGGATGGACAGTTTCCTATAATTTTTCCAGCAAGCCTGATTGACACAGGCATCATGAGACAATGTAGCAATTGCCTCATGTATACTAAGAAACAATTACTTCTAAAACAAACAAATACAACATGAGAGTTGTATCTATACTATGAATTTGGAATCATTTCTCTCACATAACAACAAACCAGATTTCAAAGAGATTGTCAGCAGACACACTTCACCTCTTGCACATAACAAGCTTACAACACATGAACCCACATATGTGGAAGTACTCGCTAAAAGTCTACCTAAATATCAGAGAGCTCCCAAGTGCAAACCTACTGCACATACTGCAGACCCAACAGAATCTACTACACATAATAATACACACAACAGGGTCTCAGCCAATAATCCCCTAAGGCAAAACTCCTCAAAACTAAATGTCTTGTACAATGGTGACTCCATAGTAAGATACATAGATGTTCCCCTCACCAAGCTGGACAAGGAAATGGTCATGGTCAGCTGCCTGTCAGGTGACAGGATCCATCAGATTACACACACATTCAAGTCTCTCAACAACAAGGTTATGACTCTGTCATAGTCCATGTTTGAGTGAATGACTTGAGGTCTCCCTCACTGGACTATATATAGACAGACATTACTGAGCTCTCAGATAATATGTCCCAGGCAAGTATGTCCCTAGCCCTAAGCAGCATTCTGCCTTCACCCAGGATGATGCCTCAATATAAACAAAAAGTGATAGATTTCAACAATTGGCTTAGCTTCTGGTATCAATCCAGGGGGATCCAGTATCTGCCATCCTGGGAAGATACTGTATGGGCGACAGACCACACTGCTTTGCCAGAGATGGTCTTCATCTGTCACCTCTTGGCTTTCAGTTAATGGCAAAGGCACTTTCCTTCCTCATAGTGCCTTTTTAGGTAATGTTATAACAACAAAATTCCCAACATACAAAAATCCACTAGAGACGAACCCAAGTTTATGTTGCTTAATGAAGAGTCTAAATCAGAAACTGCACTCATTGGAAGCACTCCTTACCTTGGAATATGCCAATATATGTGCAGTCACAGAGACATGGCTTAAGGCCACAGACATCCCCCCATGGCCATGCAGGGCTACAATGCTTTCCACACATTCAGACCTCAAAATGAGCATGAAAAAACAAAAGGCAGAGGTGTACACATCTTTATTAAAGACAAATACACCTCAAGACTAGTCAAACAGTACGACTCCTTAGAGCTATTCCAATTCCATCGAAATGTAGGTAGAACTCCCTTCCATATCATTGTTAGCTATAGGTCCCCCACCATGAACCACAAGAACCACTCTGCCTACCTGGATCTACTTGAGTCACTCACTATACAGCCAAGCACCTTGATCATGGGTGATTTCAATTATCCTTCCATTGACTAGGATTCATATATGAGCCCAAAAACACTCACCCTAAAGTTCCTGGACTTTGTTAATATAAATTCTCTGGAACAGATAGCCTGCACTCCCACAAGGGACTCGAATATCCTGGATTTAGCACTCAAAAGCATAGGGGGTCCCTGCACAAATGTATAGACTATGCTGTACCTGAATGGATCAAAACAGGTTCCTCACAAAAAATCAAGCCACCCCGGGTAGGCATCAAGCATAAATGGGTTATACAACAGGAAAAAAAACTAATGCATAAAAACAAGAGGCAACTGACTCAACAAAGGAAGGACACCCTCCACAGCTTGATCAAGCAAATTAGGTAGCTTGTAAAATCCTTTAAATCAAATTACAAAGGTAAACTAGCATTCCTAGCTAAGGGTAATCACAAGGCATGCATTAGCTATGTCAGAAATCTAAAAGGGAAGCCCCAGCTTTGTGCCGGGCTACTAGTGGACAGTACCACTCATACTAACCCTGAGGACATCCCAACCTGCTAGAAGACAAATTTGGTGTGAACTACACCATCATGTTCCCACCAGACATACCCCAAAGCATACCTGTCACCAGTCCTCAACCTAGTATCTCCAAAGACCAGGTGATAACCGCACTCTCCATGGCCAAAAACACAGCCTCTATGGGATCAGAAAACATCCCAGGCTGCCTACTAAATGGCTTTAAACAGGACCTAGCAGAACCAATTAGCACTCTTTTCAACCACAGTCTAAGTACTGGCTTTATCTCAGCAGAATGCAAAATGGCAAAAGTAATTCCGTTGCACAAAAAGGATCCATCAACTGACCCTAGGAAGTATAGACCAAAAGCATAGCCAGCCATATCTGAAAGGTCATGGAGACAATCCTCATGGACCTTATCAAAAAAACATAGGTGCCCTTCAGAATCTTGACCTGACCAAATTTGTCTTTGTTAAGTGTAGATCATGCTTATTAAACCTGGTGGACTTCTTTAAGAATACCACCAAAGACTTTAATGAAGGCAAAACAGTACATACAGCCTATTTTGACTTAGCCAAGGCTTTTGACACAATCCCCCACTCAGGTATCATTAAGAAACTCACCCATCTGGGAATTAACCCATATGTCACTACATAGGTAGCCAACTGCCTCAACGACAGAAAGCATACAGTCAAATTTGGGGATTCCAAATATACCAGCAGGCCAGTTACCAGTAGTGTGCCACAAGGATCTGTGCTGGGCCGCTAGTGTTTGGAATCTATTTATCTGAAGTCCAGGTGAAAATAGATGGCCTGTTGCATGACAACTTCGCCTATGATTGCAAAGTAGGTGCAATCATTGAGTCCCTCAGCGATGTCGACATACTACAAAAAGGGCTTGCACAAACAAATAATTGGTGCCAAAACCACAGACTGCAAAAAGTGCATTATCATCCCTTTCAGAAAAGGGGAAGCTCCTGCAAATTACAATATTAACAGTACCCCCCCTTAGCTCAAACCTTGTGGTGAGAGATTTAGGAACACAGATTGCTAGCAGCCTTAACTTCAATGACCATGAGTTCACAGTGGTAAGGATGGCCTTTTGTGTTGCACATTTCATAACTAAGGGCATCACATCCAAAGCTAAGGATGCTATAACTCCCTTGTACTCATCCCTCATCAGACCACTAATCAAGTACAACTCTGCCTTCTGTATGTACCTAACCAGACACCTGCAGCAGCTGGAAAGACCTCAGAGGTTTCTCATCAAGAAAATTCAGGGCCTTCAACACATGACCTACATGGATAGACTGTAGGCTCTGTCACTGAACTCTGTATCTTACAGGCTGTTTAGAGGCAAATTGTGATTGGGCTACAGAACAGTCTTGGGCCTTGCCCTAACTGAAATTATGCACATCTGCAAGTCACATGGGACAAGATTCACTCACTCTAGGGATCTTAACCTAGCCTGCATCATTAACAGGAAATGCTGCAGAGACAGATATGTCTCCCAGAGATTGCCACTCCTATGGAACAAACTCCAAATTCACACAAAACAGAACTCCTTAATGAACCTATTTAAGCATAAATTAGACAACTGGATAAGAGACCATAATTTTACCTGTGGGGTGTCACCTATATCCCTCTTCAATAAGGGCAGTCAGTGCTGATCATAGACTTGAACTGCAAATATAGACCATGCAACTTAGTCAATAAGGGAATAAGGGTATAACATCTTTAGGCTTATAAAGGCCCTAGGCTCAATAGCCTAGTAGCCTCCTATGAACCCATGAACCTATGGTGACATATGTTTGGGCTCCAGACCAGTGTCTGATCATGCCCTGGTGGGATGACTTCATATGCAATATTGTGATTTAGCCGATGACATCAGCATTGTCTGTTGAGCATACATTGATAACAGTGTCTCACATGCTGGTGTAAAAGGATCTCTTTAATAACAAGTAACAGCTAGGTAAATACAGGTTGAGAACAGTCCACAAAAGTAACAAAAATAATCCAGCAAAGAAATCCTGCCTCAAAGAAGAGAAGGCACCAGCACGACACAAGCTCAGTTCACAAAAGGTTTAATCCAAACGATAAAAATTCACATGAAGTTAAGCGCTTTCATCCACTAGGGACTTCTTCAGAACACTTCATTATGACACTACTACTCCATTAAATACTTTAAAAATGCTGATAATTACATCACATGTAGTTTCCTCATTGAAAATTTAAAGTGCAAGTGCATAGGTATCTAAAATGCCCTAAGTTTTAAAAAAAACAGTTATATATATGCAAAAAATTCATAATGCCTATTTCTTAGAACTTTTTCATAAAACTTATTCATCAACCTTTTTCATACAATTTTTCAAAAGTTTTTCAAAAAATATATAACAGTGTATAACAGTGCATATTGTGGTGCTGGTGCATGTGAAGCTTCCAAAGGTATTACAAGAGTTTAACAAAGGTTACAAAAATGTCTATGTGTATAAATAAAATACATATATATAAATATAAATATGAATAGAAATGTATGTAAAGGTATATGTGTTCATACAGACAACAACCCTGTTGATGTATATAACATCTATTTATAGTTGTCCAATATAGGTTTTATGGACACATATTCGTTGATGCCAGGATATTCAGATGCATTTAATTTTACCTGCCATCTCACCTCTTTCTCACTTACTAATTTCTTTACATCCCCTCCTCTCACATTAGCTCTAACCAATTCCAAGATTCCAAAGCTGAAATTGGAACATTCCTTGTTGGTTTTTAGATGTTTCCACAAAGCGTTGGTCTCATCCTTCCTCCTGATACTATACTGGTGGTCGTAGATCCTATTTGAAATACTTTTGAAAAATTGTATGAAAAAGGTTGATGAATAAGTTTTATGAAAAAGTTCTAAGAAATAGGCATTATGAATTTTTTGCATATATATAACTGTTTTTTTTTAAAACTTAGGGCATTTTAGATACCTATGCACTTGCACTTTAAATTTTCAATGAGGAATCTACATGTGATGTAATTACCAGCATTTTTAAAGTATTTAATGGAGTAGTAGTGTTATAATGAAGTGTTCTGAAGAAGTCCCTAGTGGATGAAAGCGCTTAACTTCATGTGAATTTTTTATCGTTTGGATTAAACTTTTTGTGAACAGAGCTTGTGTCGTGCTGGTGCCTTCTCTTTTTTGAGACAGGATTTCTTTGCTGGACTGTTTTTTTACTTTTGTGGACTGTTCTCAAGTTGTATTTACCTAGTTGTTGAATCCGGGCATGGATTCACTTGACGAGCTTCCATCAATTTTTTCCCCAAGACGTGAGGAGATTCGGGGACTCCAATCTGAAATGGCGATCATGAGGGGTGAACTCACTCGCCTAATAGACCTTATGACTCAACCTAACTGTGCACTGACTCAAAAAAACAGTTTGACTGTTTTGGACGATCGTGGTAACTGTGTATGCAACGACGGGCGCGGTTGCGCTGTGGATGACGTAGAGGACGGAAAGGAAGGTCGGATGAGCAATGGAGTCGAAGGAAGACCAGCCTCTCATGGATCCCGGGTTGGTGGCGGAACACAGGTGCGGATGGCGTTCGCCAGCAGTACACTAGGATCGGAGGTGGATTACAACATTTCGGGGGCCCGACCTAAACGTACCGTTCCAAAGAAAACTTATGCCATAACAGCGAAAGACCAAAAAACAGGTACTTTTAAACAGTTTATCCCTTCTAGGGACATAAATTTTTCTCTTTAATGTTTTCTAGTACTTATGTATGGTGTACATCATAAGACACGTCATCACATTCAGATCTCATGATTGTATGACAGTACTGTAGTCAAACTCATTGGAACAGTAATATAGTATAGTGCTCTCTTTGCATGAACCTCAGCAGACACATGCAACAGCTGGACAGACCACAGGGCTTTCTCATCAAAATAACAGAGGGCCTACTAACCATGCCATGATTTACTCTATGTGGATAGATTAAAAGACATGTCACTTTTATCTGTCTGGTATCACATTAAATTGTAAATGTTATTCTAAGCCTCTTGGTTTTGGTTTAAGCACTTGGGCTTTAGGCCAGTTGTTTTACATTAAGAATAGGTGTAGTCAACACTCCTGTGGGAGGAGATGATACCCTCTGCCTTTCTAAGCTGGGAATTGCTGGTTGAAGGCTTATTGTATCTGTTATTCTGAAAGTGTATTAGTTCTGGTTTAAGCACTTGGGTTTCAAACCAGTTATTTTACATTAGGAAGGTTTGTGGTCTAGACTGTTGTGGCATGAGAGTGTAGCTACGCCCTTCTAAGCTGGGAATTGATGGTGAAGGCTTATTGTGCCTGTTATTTTAAGTGTCTTTATTAAGGTTTAAGCATTTGGGTTCTAGACTATTTATTTCCCACTAGGAAGGTTTGTGGTCTACACTCTTGTGGGAGTATTCTGCTGAATTGCTGCTTTATTACATTTTTTTTGCTGTTGTGACTGTGATTTTCTGCACTTTGAATTTCTAGTAATTTTGCATTTTATAGCATAGGATAGATTCAGGATTGCTGAATCTAGACTGTTTGGTATCATTTAAGCACTATAACCAGCCATCTTACATTAAGAAGCCCCCCCCCCCAATACCATTGTGGCAAAAGTGTGCAGCCAAGGACCAAACTGAGTTGGGATTGCTGGAATAAGGCCTTGAGTTTTACCTTTGTTTACTTTAACATCAATTAACTTTACTTGTATTTCAGTGTCATGTTTCTGTGGGTTTGCACTCAGTTTACTGAAGCTGCTAAGAGATTGCACTGTTACCCTGCGAGCAACTCAGTTTTGCATTGTGAAGCATTAACACAGTTTTCTATCCCTAGCCCTCCATTGAATAGCTGCCTTTTGTTAGTCGTACAGCAAAACCTGGTCCATCTACCCACTTCTCACTAGTTAGTACAGTAAAACCTGTCATAATGGATGGACAGTTTCCTACCATTTTTCCAGCAAGCCTGATTGACACAGGCATCCTGAGACAATGTAGCAATTGCCTCATGTATACTGAGAAACAGTTACTTCTAAAACAAACAAATACAACATGAGAGTTGTATCTATACTATGAATTTGGAATAATTTCTCTCACATAACAACAAACCAGATTTCAAAGAGATTGTCAGCAGACACACTTCACCTCTTGCACATAACAAGCTTACAACATATGAACCCACATATGTGGAAGTACTCGCTAAAAGTCTACCTAAAGATCAGAGAGCTCCCAAATGCAAACCTACTGCACATACTGCAGACCCAACAGAATCTACTACACATAATAATACACACAACAGGGTCTCAGCCAATAATCTCCTAAGGCAAAACTCCTCAAAACTAAATGTCTTGTACAATGGTGACTCCATAGTAAGATACATAGATGTTCCCCTCACCAAGCTGGACAAGGAAATGGTTATGGTCAGCTGCCTGTCAGGTGACAGGATCCATCAGATTACACACACATTCAAGTCTCTCAACAACAAGGTTATGACTCTGTCATAGTCCATGTTTGAGTGAATGACTTGAGGTCTCCCTCACTGGACTATATATAGACAGACATTACTGAGCTCTCAGATAATATGTCCCAGGCAAGTATTCCCTAGCCCTAAGCAGCATTCTGCCTTCTCCCAGGATGATGCCTCAATATAAACAAAAAGTGATAGATTTCAACAATTGGCTTAGCTTCTGGTATCAATCCAGGGGGATCCAGTATCTGCCATCCTGGGAAGATACTGTATGGTCGACAGACCACACTGCTTTGCCAGAGATGGTCTTCATCTGTCACCTCTTGGCTTTCAGTTAATGGCAAAGGCACTTTCCTTCCTCATAGTGCCTTTTTAGGCAATGTTATAACAACAAAATTCCCAACATACAAAAATCCACTAGAGATGAACCCAAGTTTATGTTGCTTAATGAAGAGTCTAAATCAGAAACTGCACTCATTGGAAGCACTCCTTACCTTGGAATATGCCAATATATGTGCAGTCACAGAGACATGGCTTAAGGCCGCAGACATCCCCCCATGGCCATGCAGGGCTACAATGCTTTCCACACATTCAGACCTCAAAATGAGCATGAAAAAACAAAAAGCAGAGGTGTACACATCTTTATTAAAGACAAATACACCTCAAGACTAGTCAAACAGTACGACTCCTTAGAGCTACTCCAATTCCATCTAAATGTAGGTAGAACTCCCTTCCATATCATTGTTAGCTATAGGTCCCCCACCATGAACCACAAGAACCACTCTGCCTACCTGGACTTACTTGAGTCACTCACTATACAGCCAAGCACCTTGATCATGGGTGATTTCAATTATCCTTCCATTGACTAGGATTCATATATGAGCCCAAACACACTCACCCTAAAGTTCCTGGACTTTGTTAATATAAATTCTCTGGAACAGATAGTCTGCACTCCCACAAGGGACTCGAATATCCTGGATTTAGTACTCAAAAGCATAGGGGGTCCCTGCACAAATGTATAGACTATGCTGTACCCGAATGGATCAAAACAGGTTCCTCACAAAAAAACAAGCCATCCCGGGTAGGCATCAAGCATAAATGGGTTATACAACAGAAAAAAAAAACTAATGCATAAGAACAAGAGGCAACTGACTCAACAAAGGAAGGACACCCTCCACAGCTTGATCAAGCAAATTAGGTAGCTTGTAAAATCCTTTAAATCAAATTACAAAGGTAAACTAGCATTCCTAGCTAAGGGTAATCACAAGGCATGCATTAGCTATGTCAGAAATCTAAAAGGGAAGCCCCAGCTTTGTGCCGGGCTACTAGTGGACAGTACCACTCATACGAACCCTGAGGACATCCCAACCTGCTAGAAGACAAATTTGGTGTGAACTACACCATCCTGTTCCCACCAGACATACCCCAAAGCATACCTGTCACCAGTCCTCAACCTAGTATCTCCAAAGACCAGGTGATAACCGCACTCTCCATGGCCAAAAACACAGCCTCTATGGGATCAGAAAACATCCCAGGCTGCCTACTAAATGGCTTTAAACAGGACCTAGCAGAACCAATTAGCACTCTTTTCAACCACAGTCTAAGTACTGGCTTTGTCTCAGTAGAATGCAAAATGGCAAAAGTAATTCCATTGCACAAAAAGGATCCATCAACTGACCCCAGGAAGTATAGACCAAAAGCATAACCAGCCTTATCTGCAAGGTCATGGAGACAATCCTCATGGACCTTATCAAAAAAACATAGGTGCCCTTCAGAATCTTGACCTGACCAAATTTGTCTTTGTTAAGTGTAGATCATGCTTATTAAACCTGGTGGACTTCTTTAAGAATACCACCAAAGACCTTAATGAAGGCAAAACAGTACATACAGCCTATTTTGACTTAGCCAAGGCTTTTGACACAATCCCCCACTCAGGTATCATTAAGAAACTCACCCATCTGGGAATTAACCCATATGTCACTAGATAGGTAGCCAACTGCCTCACCAACAGAAAGCATACAGTAAAATTTGGGGATTCCAAATATACCAGCAGGCCAGTTACCAGTAGTGTGCCACAAGGATCTGTGCTGGGCCCCTAGTGTTTGGAATCTATTTCTCTAAAGTTCAGGTGAAAATAGATGGCCTGTGGCATGACAACTTCACCGATGATTGCAAAGTTGGTGCAATCATTGAGTCCCTCAGCGATGTCGACATACTACAAAAAGGGCTTGCAGAAACAAATAATTGGTGCCAAAGCCACAGACTGCAAAAAATGCATTATCATCCCTTTCAGAAAAGGGGAAGCTCCTGCAAATTACAATATTAACAGTACCCCCCTTAGCTCAAACCTTGTGGTGAGAGATTTAGGAACACAGATTGCTAGCAGCCTTAACTTCAGTGACCATGTGTTCACAGTGGTAAGGACGGCCTTTTGTGTTGCACATTTCATAACTAAGGGCATCACATCCAAAGCTAAGGATGTTATCACTCCCTTGTACTCATCCCTCATCAGACCACTAATCAAGTACAACTCTGCCTTCTGTATGTACCTAACCAGACACCTGCAGCAGCTGGAGAGACCTCAGAGGTTTCTCATCAAGAAAATTCAGGGCCTTCAACACATGACCTACATGGATAGACTGTAGGCTCTGTCACTGTACTCTGTATCTTACAGGCTGCTTAGAGGCAAATTGTGATTGGGCTACAGAACAGTCTTGGGCCTTGCCCTAACTGAAATTATGCACATCTGCAAGTCACATGGGACAATATTCACTCACTCTAAGGATCTTAACCTAGCCTGCATCATTAACAGGAAATGCTGCAGAGACAGATATGTCTCCCAGAGATTGCCACTCCTATGGAACAAACTCCAAATTCACACAAAACAGAACTCCTTAATGAACCTATTTAAGCATAACTTAGACAACTGGATAAGAGACCATAATTTTACCTCCGGGGTGTCACCTATATCCCTCTTCAATAAGGGCAGTCAGTGCAGATCATAGACTTGAACTGTAAATATAGACCATACAACTTAGTCAATAAGGGAATAAGGGTATAACATCTTTAGGCTTATAAAGGCCCTAGGCTCAATAGCCTAGTAGCCTCCTATGAACCCATGAACCTATGGTGACATCTGTTTGGGCTCCAGGCCAGTGTCTGATCATGCCCTGGTGGGATGACTTCATATGCAATATTCTGATTTAGCCGATGACATCAGCATTGTCTGTTGAGTATACATTGATAACAGTGTCCCACATGCTGGTGTAAAAGGATCTCTTTAATAACAAGTAACAGTTCACACACACTCACATCCAGTTGATTGCAGTGAGAATAGACCCCCTACCTATCTAGGTACATACATTACAGAACACAATAGTTCAGGCAAGTGCCATAGCACAAGTCTGACTTTTGCATGGCTGCAGGTCAACTTATAGTGGAATACTTCAGCAGGCCATGTGTCAGTCAAAAGGTGGGGAGGGCTGCATAAAATGGATGTGTAGGCTTGTGCAAGTATCAAAAGACTGGCAAGCCATGCCATTGGAGAAGTAATTATAGGATAGGACGTCTACTCTGCTGAGTAGAAATACACACACACAGTTGCCTGCAGTGAGAACAGAATATTTTTTTTATTTTTATTTTTCCTGCTCTCCATTTTTATTTGCTTGGCAGTACTATATGGTCCATTAGTCATGATTACTTCAGAGTGCCTTCAGTATACTTCTTTTTTTACCCTTCCCTGTATCCCAAAAATGTCTTTTTATTTTTATTTTTAAAACTTCTCACAATTTTGTCCAGGTTTAATAAAATACTCTCATTGCCATATGTTGACTTCCATAGTCCATTACCTTCATCTTTCATTCCTCTTTTACTTGCATCCTTTTTTTAGCTATTTTATTACTTTGCCTTCATTTATGATTTATTCATTATCACCAAACACAGCCCATCTTTCTCTATGATCTGAAAAAAAAAATCTGCTCCTTCTACCCCACTTATCACTTCTTTTATGTCATCCAAATACATAACATAACCTTATCTGTGTTTTAAAAATTCCCCTTTTGTACATCTACTCTTTACTTTTTACTAGCTTCAAGTCTCCGCATCACATCACTTCTTTTATCACCTTTATATCTTGTGTTATTTTTCCTTTCTTACCTTACATTTAAAGTCCCCAGTCATTACTAATGACGTTTACTATCACATTTTTATAGTTCTTCAACACTTTTTCTTTCAGACATGTTTGTATACACACATATTACTGTTACCCATGCAAAATTTCCATTTGTTTCCCCAAGTCACATATAGGTTCATAGGTGTGTACTAGGCTAATTGTCCTGGAGCCTTTACAAGCCTAGCCCATAGGATTACCCTGGCATCATGCCACCCGACCTTAGTTCTCAGTGCCTCTGTCAAGTAGAGCCACTGGAGTGATCCCCGGGGTGAATTTTCTATTTCCCATCCACTCATCAAGATTTCTCTTGAAGAGGGCCAGCGAGGTGCTCTGTTTTACATGTATGGGAAGTCTATTCCATAGCATGGGCAGTCTCTGGGTTATGAATCTGTCCCTCCAGCATGTTCTGTTGATTGTGGTAATGAGGTAGAGGTCTCTGGAACATATAGTGTGGAGGGATTGGGACTTATTTAGATGTAGCATTTCTAACAGAGATGAGTCAGACATGACTTTGTAAGTCAAGCAGAGATAGCCTCTAATTAGGTGATATGAGACAAAGAATAGCTGGAGTTTTTTTGAGTCTGTCCATGTAGGACAAGTGTTTAAGGCATAGGATCATCTTTGTGAGGTACTTTTGTGGCCTCTCCAGTTGTTGCAGGTGTCTAGTGAGGTACATGCCATATGGGGAATTATACTCAATGATTGGCTTAATGGGGGAAGAGTTGAGGGAGACAATGACCTATTTCTTCCTGGATGCAAAACCCTTAGTAATGAGATATTCTACATAGAAGGACTTTCTGACCATAGTGGCAATTTGGTGGTAAAAAGAGAGCTTGCTGTCAGCCTGTGTTCTCAGAGCTCTTATAATGCCTTCTTTGTTCAGTGGACACCATCGATGTGGTAATTCATGGGAAATGGCTTTTTCTCAAAGGGGATGATGACACATTTTTTGGCATTGAGCTTAAGGCCATGGTTCTGACACCAGTCATTGGTCTCAGTAAGGCCTTTCTGTAATATGTCAGCATCACATGGGGAGTTAATAACAGCTCCCAACTTGCAATCGTCTGCGAACTTTGTCAGCCAGAGTCCCTTCGTGTTGGCCTGGTCTTCAGAGAAGTAGATACCAAACAGGAGAGGATCCAGGACTGAACCCTGTGGGACTCCACTTATGACTGGTCGGCAGTTACTTTAACACTGTGGGTTCTATCTCTGAGCCAGTTTGCAACCCACCCAGTGATATAGGGGTTGATGCCTAGCTTGCTGAGTTTTTCTATGATTCCTGAGTGGGGAATGGTATCAAAGGCCTTGGCCAGATCAAGGTAGGCTGTATGAACCACCTTGCCTTCATCCACAGCTCTGCTGACTGACTCAAAGAAATCAACCAGGTTGAGCAGGCATGATCTACCCTTCAAAAAAACCAAAATGTGTGGGATCCAGAGTTAGGAGATTTCCTATATCCTTGTTTATTAGGTCCATGATGATGTGTTCCATTGCATATCAGACTAGTCGCACTAATGTGGTGATAGTTCCTAGGGTCTGTAGTCACTCCTCCTTTGTGGAGAGGGATGACTGTAGCAGTGCACCATTTGGTAAACAAAGCCTGAGGTGAGGCTGTGGTTGAACAGGGCACACAGGTGATGTTCCAGTTCACTCTGTAGTTCATGTAGACCACAGCCAGGTATATTGTCAGGTCCCATAGAGGCTGTATTCTTGGTCTTGGACAGTGCTGTTTTAACCTGTGCAGCTGTAATACTGGGTGCCTGGCAATCTACTGGTATTGTGATTGGTCCTTTGGGGGGGGGCTAAAGTTGGCACTGAATCTATCGGCCAGTATATTGGCAACATCTGTTGGCTTGGTGGTGTCACAGTTGTTACAGCCAATATTTTTACTTCATCATCTCTTACTAGCACCCCTAACCTAGTACATCCTTCATATCCTACTGAACATATGACCTTTTTCCCCATACAGCTTCAGTTTTGGTTTTCATTTCTCTTGTGCACCACCCTTTATATCCACTAAACATAATTCATCGATCTTTTTCTTCCTATACCATTCAACAACCATTGATTCCCTCACTTTATTCTTATACTGTATTTCCCCGAAAATAGGACTGGGTCTTATACTTTTTCCCCTGCCGAAATATACATTAGGGCTTATTATCAGGGGATGCCTTATCTACCCCCCCTTACAACAATCTACATTTATTCATTTATTCATGTACAAAAATCGACATTTATTCATGTACACAAATTTACATTTATTTGGTACTTTTCCATTATTGGGCAACAGTTCTAGGTAACCCGTTAACAGTTGTGTAAGAATTCTACAAAAACAGTGCAACAAACATTTCAACTTCAGAATATCTACACTAAGGCTTTCACAGTCCAATATTTCATGCTTAACAGAAAGTGCAGAAAAATCTCAATACATGTGTATTGGAGGAAGGGAATAAAACGGGTGGATAACTGCCACTTTTTGAGTGGTGATGCTTTCTTTATTCCTTACCCAAACCGTAAGAGAAGAATGATGGAAAGTCATAAAAATGAAGTCTGGGAACTAGTGGACTTACTTTATAATTACCCCTTGATAATGAAATGTTACCTTAATACAATAAAGCCAAAAAACTGACAAGAGCTTGCTGGCAGCTGAAAGCAGAAGCAATTCATTATGTTGCCCCGATAACAGAAAAGTTATTCAAATACAGTCATGCCATCTTCTTCTGGAACATTGTCATAAGTCTCCAACTCTCGATTTCTGGCCTGAATTCCTTGTGACTCCATTTCCTGTAGAACCATTGGCCCCAATCTGTCAAGTCTAGCAATAGAGCTCTCCTTAAATGAGCACTGCTTGTTCATATAGTCTGCTTGTAGTGCATTGGCAACACAGCTGTCAGTGATTTCATCCCATGAATTCTTCACCCAAGTCATGACCTCTTGCAGGCTAGGCTTCAAAAAGTTTCCACGCTGATTTCTCTCCATTCTATTTTCAGTGTAGTCATTGAGTTCCATGCGCAGATGGTCCTTGAATGGTTTGTTTATTGCAATATCAAGAGTCTGGAGATAGGCAGTCATTCCTGTGGGAATCATTATTTGATCTATTCTTCTCTGTGCAAGGAACTTCTTCATGTCTTTAGTGCAGTGAGTGCTGGCTGAATCCCAGACTAGCAGACCTCTTTCGCCAACTCACAAAACAAGTGGCAGCAATACATAGACCCACTTCCTACTTATGTGCACCAGGCTTTTTCGGTTTCAAGAATGTAAATGCCTGAAACACGTTCAAGTCTTATCTTTCTTGCCCTTACTAATGATTAGAGGTGGGGTTTTCTTTCTATCTAGATGAATTGTCAAAATACAGGTAACATGTGCACTTTTGTAACCAGTGGAGGGAATGTAGATTGATGAGGCACCCCTCTGATCAATTGTTTTTCGAGATCCTTGGCCCATAAACATTGCAGTTTAATCCATAGCAATCATGGTGGAGAGTTAGTATTTAGAAAAGTCGATGCCATCAACAAAGAACTTGAATGCAAGTGCATGTTTAATAACTTCAGTATCTTCCAGCTTGAACACTGTTGTCGATCTACTTGGAGACAGTTCATATCATTGAAGGAAGCCATCCAGCCAATGTTGTGATGCTTTGAATTCTTCTGGGGATATTTCTAAACTGTGGAGCCATTGCAAAGGCAAATGCTTGAATATCATCCCTGTGCACAACCAAAGCCTTTGCTCTCCTGTTAGCAATCCATTCACAGATGATGTCTTCCAGCTCAGGAAATAATGGTTGCCAACCTGATCCACACTTGCACTTCTTAGCATTTCCCTCATTGGCCTGTTGACTGAGGTTATCGTACACTGCTCACCATTTTTGGTACATTCAGAGATCCAACTTCTTCTCTTTGCAGAAAGCCATCAGATTATTTTCCTGGGAGACCTCCACGATTCCTTTCTTGTACTTGATGGAGTAGCTCTTTTTTTTGCACTCATCTTGTCCGGGGGGGGGGGGGGGGGTTAATTGAAGACTTACGAAACAGGAGTGGCAACACAAAATGACGATGGTTAAGAAGATACAACCACCTCAGTCAACAGGTGTCAATAATATCATTATTTTATATTTCAACACATCTGTCATGTGTTGTTGGCGATCTTAACTGGGACTTATTTTTGGGGTAGGGCTTATATCATGACCACCCTGGAAAACCATGCTAGCCCTTATTCTCTGGTTAGGTCTTATTTATGGAGAATACGGTACTATTCACATTTTGTCCCTAAATACCTAAACTTTGTCATTGTCTTTTTACACTTTCCTCCTGTTATTATTTTTCTTCTTCTCCTTCTCACCCTTCCCCAATAGTGTTAACTTCTATTTGCTCTTGATCTGTCCCTGTTTCTGAGTCACTGTCTTCCTCTTCTTCATTTAGATACCCATCATATGTATTTTCTGTTTATATCTGAATGTTTTTCTATCTTTATTCCTTCAGTGAAAGTCATATTTACATCACTTTCTTCCTTACTTATATCAGCCATCTCACTTTCTTCTTGAATATTGTTTTTTACATATTGTCTTCCACCTCTCAATTTCTTTTTCATGTACTCTTTCTTTCTCCATTATTGTACATTTAAATTAAAAATGGTCAGTCTCATTATATTTTCTGCAAAAAGGTTTACAGATCTTAACAGTATACCCTTAATCACAACATTACCAACATCTTCTTTGTGTACATTCCTGAACCAAATGTTTTTCATTGCCATAATAGAAGCCTACTTTTGGTTGGTCATATTACCTAGCAGTTGCGCTTTTCTTATTCAGTATTATATTATTTGAACTTTGCTGTCATTTTCCATTATACATATCCAGTGTGACCTCCACTTCCCACCCCTTTGTCTATACAATTGTTATCATACATTTCCTTTGTCGTTAATTTAATCACATTTTGTCAGAGAAATTTTTTTTACTTCAAATTCTTCAGTTTCTGAAGTTCTGAATTGCATAGTCAGATTTCTTTTTAACTGCAAGCCAAAGTTCTGAAAAATGAAGTCTTTCCAATCTGAAATGTTATTTCTTTTTTCTTTTTCACTCATAAACTTTTCTGCACCTGAAAAAAAAATCAAAATTTACTTAACTGAAGTCATCTGACCCCAAATGTATCAAAGCTTTTTTTGTCTGTTAAACTAAATCTTAATGGCAATATAATATTGTACAGAATATCATACCTCTCAAAAGTATCACTGGTTTTACTTTTTTTTATAAACAAGAAACATCTTTATTAAATTATCATGTATGAGATAAGCAATCTTACATTTATATAAATGAAAATAAATCATAGCAATGCAGTCTTAGTTGCAAACATTATACATTACAAACAGTGCCAACACAACTGTAGCTGCAAACATTATACATCACTTTTAATATATTCAGCCATTGTCAGTCAGTCTTTATATAGCTCATTCAAATCTTGCATTTTTTAAACCTCATTCACCCTCTGCATGTATTGATCCCACAGTTCTCATTTTTTTCCTAAGTAATTTGCTCCTATTCTTTTCTAAAGATCCAAGTTCCAATTGTTTTATCTTTGTTACTATCTTTGCTCCTTCTAGTAAAGTTGGTTTAGACTATGATTTCCATTTTCTAGTAATTTCTTTATTGTCAGCCATCATAATTAGACTCAGCAAGTTCTTACTATGTCTAGTTAGTTCTGATTCTGCATCATTTCCCTAGTTACACCAATTTGCTCACCCAGCATCTCCAACAGAGCAGTCTGCAGGGAATCCTTAAAGTCTGCAACTAGTGTAAAATATGTTCCCAGTTACCTCTTTCTTCCCCATTACACCTCCAACATTTGCTGTCTACCTGAGGAAAATTCTTTGAAGTATGTTTGAGGTATAAAAATACCTATGTACACACTTCCAGGTAAAGATCCTAAATCTTCTAGATTTTGTTGCCTATTTGGGAGACATACATATATCCCGCCATTGTTTCTTTGTGAATTGCTTATCCAATCTGTCTTCCCAATCCTTCCTAACCTCCTGTTATTGATTCTTATAGTTATGATGCAATATTTCATATGCTCTACTAATTATTCCTGTCTTAATGACAACTGTTCTAGATTCTATACCAAAAAAAAACATTCACTGGAAGGCAGCAGAAACACCATGAGTAAAATAATTCTTATTTATTCACAGAGATTTAACGCTTTCACCCAAAGACTTCTTCAGAATAAAAAGGGCAGTTAAAACTATATTTAAATAGGGTCTATATTAGAACATCGAAGTTTCAAAACTTCGAATGTTCTAATATCGAACCCTATTCAGCGAAAGCTGAAAACATTGAACATACAGTACAGCAAATTTTTTCCTAGAGAAAAAAAATTTGCATTTCCAAAACACGCACAACACAAGCACACCAAACAAACAGCGATCCACGCACTTAAACCTAAACTCTTACATCTAACCCTACACTAAACTATACATACACTACTAACTATCCACTTATCTTAACCCAAACCCTAACCCTAAGGTCTGTCACTATCGCACACTCACCTCACCTGCGCCCTAACACTAACTCATCTACCCTGCCCTAACCCTCACGTCCACACAATCGCACACTTACCTGACCCGCGCCCTAACCCTAACTCACCTAACCCGCCCTAACCCTCACGTCCACACAATTGCATACATACCTAACCCGCACCCTAACTCACATAACCCGCCCTAACCCTCAAGTCCACACAATCGCACACATACATAACCCCCACCCTAACCCTAACTAACCTAACCCACACTCAATCGCACACTTACCTGAACCTGACCCGTAACTTTCCACCACAGCACTGAAAATACTGAAGCAACAGAAATGGACAACTGAATTTTTTCTCTAAGAAAAAATTCAGTTTTCTGTTGTTTCGATAATTTCAGCTTTCGCTGAACAGGGTTCGATATTAGAACATTCAAAGTTTTGAAACTTTGATGCTCTAATATAGACCCATTTAAATACACTAGCAAAAAAGTAGCACTTAAATACTTAACCAAGTACTTAACCAATCAACAGTTTCAATTCAGTCTATAGAACATATTTAATTAATAATAATTTTGTATGTAAACCAGCCAGTATTAACAAATGTACTATTCTAAGAAACACTTTATAGAGATGCCTTCATTAATACCAGGATATTTGTATGCTTGCATCTTAACGTGCTAGAAAGTTTCTCTTTTAAGACTTTTGTTCTTGTAGTTGCCTTCCCTCATATCTTTTGGAACAAACTCTAGGACAGAAAAATAAAACTTTTTAAAAGACTTAAATACAGTGGAATGCTTAAATAGTGCGTTATTTGTGTCTCTTTTCTTTATAGCATATACGTGTTCCTTTATTCTAGCACTTAACGTTCTTGTTGTCATTCCTATATAAAAGGAGTAACAACAGGAGCATATAGGAATATACACTATGCCTATGCTGTTACAATCAAAGTGTCCTTCTACTCTAATATAGAATATCTCACTAGCAACTGGCTCTGCTCCTGTATTTCACCAGGATAACACCTTCCTTGTCTTCTCAACTCTATACTCTCCTTCACATCAAACTACTACAGCTGTCTTTACCTTTTGATAGTAAAGTTCTGATCAGAATATCAGATAACCTTGTGTGAACAACTAAATTTGTTTTATTATGCTCCTAGAAATCTGTTTTGTATAGCATCCTTGATTATTGTACTACTGTTCTGTGACTTAACTACTGTACTATTGTATTGTGCTTTATTAACTACTGCATTCTTAATAATTTTTTTTTTTTTTTCGCTTGTATTTGCTGTAATGTAATTTATCTGGAGCTTTTCTCCCAGGATGTCTGCTGAAAATGGGCTATTGGCCCAGTCGGATACTACCCGGTTAATAAATGTAAATAAATAATGCTTCTATCCATATGGGGCAGCATAAGAATGACAGCAAAAAAGTTAAGTGCTAGAATAAAGGAACACGTATATGCTATAAAGAAAAAAGACAGTACACAGTCAATAAATTATTGGGAAAGTGCAGATTTCTGAGAATACTATGTGATATATTTCAGCACTTGAGGTTTCCCAGAAAGTTGTTGCATGGCTTTTTAGGTCTAGAAAGTGAACTGATGCTATACTGATTTGGAGAAAAAATCCAGCTGAAACATGAGAAGAGACTGGGAAAGGTTCTGGAAAGCCTGACACAACAGAATCTGTAAATGAAAATGAAAAGTGCCAGATATGTGTGACTCCTATCAGATCCAAGCAAAGAGTAAAGAGGTTTCACAGACAAACTATTTGGTAAGACCTGCAAGAAAGACTCAGCCAAGCTAGAACCCACTACAGGAGTTTTAAGGTTTTACACGGTGAAGATTTTAGATGGGTTGAGTCTTTCTTGTATTTGTTTACTATCAGACAGATAGTGTACCTATTTTTTTTACAAGTCAACAATATTTTTGTAATAAAAAGAAATCTCATAACATACATACAATGCAATCCTTATGCATGGTATACTTCATGTATTAATGTCTAGCTTTTATATCTTTCAGTATCTTATTAATTACTTAGTCTCAAAAAACTTGTATTGTTGAACCAGTTAGCATTTACAACACAAATTTACAACTTTGTCACCCTTTTGGTGTAATATTTTGGTTTTGTGGATTAAAAAAATATGTAATTTGAAAATTCATCAACCTTCAACAAAAATATAAAACAAAAGTTGACAACAGTCCTATTAACATTGAAATTATGTACAATATTTACATCTTCTTGCCCCCTACCTCATCTACTTTGGTCCAACACTCCACTCGAGTTATGCACAAAATCTCCTGTTGCCTGAGGAACTTTCCACTCTTCTGTCAAATGTAGGGCAGGACATGCCCAGCACTAACCTGTTGAGACATAGTATTATACTAGTCCCTTTAACTAGTCCCTTTGAAAGCTCAGGAAGGCACAGTGGTGCAGCAGTAGCATTGTCGCCTTACAGCAAGAGGTTCTCTGGTTTGATTCTCGGCTGGGGTGCCTTCTGTGTGGAGTCTGCATGTCCTCCCTGCGTTCATGTGGGTTTCCTCTGGGTGCTCTGGTTTCCTCCCACATTACAAAGACATGCATCTGGAGCCTTTCTCCCCAGGCCTCTGCTGAAAATTGGCTTTGTTCCAAGTCGGACTTTCCCAGTTAAAAAATAAAACTTGATAATATAACTTTGGCTCTCTACTTCTGATTATCTTATCTGTATATATAAGCCATGATGCAGACCATCCTCAAATACAACTATTTTTCTTTCCCCCTCACATCCTTTCTTCCTCTTCCATCACTCTGGCTGTTAAATCAATCAATTCCTTGATGGACACATTTTCTGCCTTTTTCCATTTTCTGGTTATTACTTTTTTAGCTAGCAGTAGTATAATCTATTCCAACTCCTCAAATGGTGTGCCTTGTCTACTATTTACTTCCTGCCTAGGAAGTACTTTCTATTCATTTATGGTATTTTTGTTCATTAATCAAGGCATTTGGGTCTAGTATAATGGTTAAGCATACCTCTCAACCTCTTAGAGCAAGAAATCTGGACAAAGCCATAAATAATGAGAGGACAAAGACCCAAAAATATATTAAATTTTTAAATATTGCTCTTAGAATAACAGGTTTTGCATCAACATGAATTATCTGAAGGGTATGAAGTCTGAAACTCAAAGGTATGTCATTATTTTCTGATTTAAATCTCCATTGAATTGCTAGAAAACCACAGTTTTAAGAAAAACGGACCAAAAACATGGGGCAAAAATCTGGACATTCTGCGAAATCTTGTACAGTTGAAAGATATGCGTAAGGTGTTTACCTCACAGTCACAAGGTAAAGAGTTTAATCCTTGAGTGTGCAGGTTTGGCATGATGGCTAAGGTCTTCACTTCATAAACCTAAAGCGCAGGATTTGATTCTAACCTTCGGTTATTGTCTAGGCTTAAAATGGCCCTACAGGGTAGTTGAACTAGCTATGCATGTTAATGCTGTCACTCTAATGTTCATCTGATGATGCAATATTTATTGATATCTACTTAATATAATAATCCAGTAAAAAACATAAATTATGGCTTTACTGGAAAAGTCCACTCAGATTCTGCCACAGATTGCTGTGAGGGAAAGTTTAGTTTGTTTTTTGCTATCTTGTATTTCATGTTGCTTCAGTGCCTTCTATTTTGTACACTGTGGTTTATTTTCTTTACACTGTGGTTTACTTGTATTCTGCTTTTAATTGCATATTTCAACTAAGAAAGTGACTGCATTTGTGTCACTTGTGAGTCATACAAAAATTAGAACAGGTCAAATAAGGTTAATCAGCTATGACCTGAATATGGACCTATGAACTAAACATTCTATTTAAGGGGTAAAATAAAATATTTCAATGCTTTTCTAGAAAAGCTCAGATATACTCTGACACAGATTGTTGTGAGGGAATGTTAAGTTTGTTTTTGCTTCCTTGTATTTTGTATTACTTTATTGCCTTTGATTTTGTATGTTGTGTTTTATTTTCTTTACACTGTGTTCACTTGTATTCTGCTTTTAACTGTATATTTAAACTAGGAAAGAGATCACAGCTGTGTCTCTTCAAAGTCACACAAAAAAGTAAATTTCTCTCACTCTCCCACCCTAGTGTTGTGTTTTTAAACTCAACTGTTTTTCTAGGTTGACTGCCATTTATGTTAATGTGACCAGATATTTCCTTCCCTCTCCTTTTTCACTGGCTAGTGTGAATAAGCACAAAATTATCATTTTGTAAAATCGCTCTCCTTCAGATATTTAAATTTATTGGCAATCCACTGTATTCCATAGAGCCAGAATACAAACAAAGTACCCCTTTTATTCTATCTTGCTCTGTTAAAATGAGTGGCTCTTCACATAGGTAAAGCTTAAGTTACCCCCTCCTTCATATCTAACTGCTTACTGCACACTGTAACTCTTAGGATATTAACCCATTTTGTCCATCTTTCATTTAAAATCTACATCATCTACTCCATGACTGACAATTATTAAAGAGTACACATTCAGTAGTCACCTTTGGATTAGTGCTTCTCTTTTGCTTGTGGTGACAGAAGGAGCATAGGGACATTATTTCCTGAAGACTGTTGATCACTGGGAAGCTAATAACTGCTTCATGGGTGCCAGCTTGGAATTTGTGCTTATATTTTGCTGATGATGAGAAAAGGAGCAGAGTGCATTGATTCCTGACTGTTTCTGATTGTGCAGTTAGTGCCTGTGTTGGACCTTTCTGATTGGTCTGGTTGCTATTCAAGACATCTGTGAGGAAAAGGCTACAACAAGCTTACAGACAGTTGCATCATCTGGGACAAGACTGTTGATCACCAAAGAATCTGTGGTCTGCTTCTCATCTTTGGATTGGTGCTGCTGTTTTGCTTCTGGTTAGAAAAGAAGCAAAGGGGCACTGTATCTCAGCACTGTGAAGTGGTGGTGAGACCAACTCTAGTAGTAGCCAGGCAGTAGCCATTCAGGTGAAGCCTCTCTTTTCATCATTCCTGACAAAGCTAATTCTTTCTTTTCAGTAAGTACTGCTCGATTTGCTGCTGTCTAACCTAACTTTAGAATATCTCCCTAAATATATCATCCATAAATCATCAGGGTCTACCTATCAGTTTCCCCTCAAGTGTTTGGCAGTGTCCTGTATAGACACAGACACCTTGAGTTGACATTTTTTCTTTAAAAGCATCCTTGAATTTTCAACAATACCTTGTTGCTTACAGGGCCACTAGTTTGCAGTGACACAGACTTACTTAATATTATCACTCCAACCATCTAATCAATAAAAAAGGCCCATTACCATGGTTATGTACTTTCCCACTATCTCCATTACCAACTCAGTGGATATGGGCATCCTGAGGCAATGTATAAATTGCCTCATGCTTACGGACATCCAGTCAATTCTCAAACAAACTGATAATGGTATGCCAGAAATGTATTTACACAATATCACTGGAGGCAAAGATCTCATGTAAAACCACTCCTAAAGCCAATCGGGTTGTCAGTAGCACACAGTTCAAAGCGGACATATAAACCCACATATGCTGAGGTACTTAAATGTAACCTTTCTAAACCCCAAAGACCTCCTAGTTGAAATACACAGAACAAATACCCTCAGCAGCTTTGAATGCACTCTTTCAGATCAACACCCACATCAACACATGCAGCCACATCTCATGGAGCCGCTACTTCTAAGCCCATAAAGCAAGCCACCATACAATCTAACAATGTTCTTCGTGCATACAGATGCAGTCATCACACTTGGGTTATCTGCCATCAGGCGGGTCCTCGGTCGGCCGAATTCCAAAGTCTGGGTCCAGTGTCGGTTGTCGTCACTTCTTCCCTGACGTCAGTGCGGCAGGGGTATAAAAGAGGCAGCTGACGCCATTTTCTTCAGTCTTTCTTGCCACACGGTGCCCGAAGCAGAAGCAGTTCGCAAGTGCCGGTCAGCCAGCTCCTGAGTTTTACGAAAGTATTTCAGCCGAAGTCTTCTTTAAAGCTAAGTACCCCGTTGGGGAAACTTTTCTTGCCTCAGACCGATGTCAGACAAAGTTAATAATTGCATTTCTTGTGGGAAGCAAATACCGCATAAGGATTTTCACTCTTACTGTATACTTTGCTTAGGTCCAGAACACAACGTCTCGGCCTGCCGTTTTTGTGCTAGGTTTAACAAGCGCACTATTAAGTGCCGGGCGGAGTTCGCCCTTCATTATTTTGGCAAAATATTTAATTATATTATGTCGTTGGCTATGCCGACGCCAGTTTTAGGCAAAAAACGCAAGTATAAGGACAGACATCCGAGGCCTGCACCGACTACTGAGACCACGTTAAGGCTGACTACTGGTTCTCCGGTTCTCAGTGAGGCACCTACGCAGCCCCTGACTACCGATGAAACTTTATTACTGGTAACTTCAGTACCTGAGGTCGCAGGTTCCTCGGTCCCCATTCCCACTGCAGATACCGATGCCACTCTTGGCGGAGAAACAGAAAGTTTAGCAAGGCCTGCCATTTCTGAAGGCGTTTTCAGGCCTACCACCTTATCTATTAAATTGTTCACTAAATCTAAAGCTCCAATGTAAATTAAAAAACAGGGTCCTCAAGCCCCCTCTCAGGGTCCCATGCCCAAAAAACAGATGCTTAAAATGGCTGAGGATTTGATTTCACTCATCAGGGGCTCTCAACCCCCCTCAGACAAAAGACCCCGGATGGAGGAAGACTACCCTTCCTCAGATCAGGCATCTGTTACCTCAGGCCTTTCTAAGGACCTGGAATACGCCTATTCCCCTTTTGAAGACTCTGATGCTGAGGAGTCTATTCCCTCGGTCTCCACCCCCTGAGGACTACTCTTTTGGGGAAACCCTACATACATTGAGAGAACACTTCCACTGGGAAGGCCAAGATTACTCAGATTCCAAGAAAAGGCTCAGGGAATTTCTGCTGCTTCCCCAGCATAGGCCCCTGGCTATTCCTTCTGTCTTGGATATTTTGGATGATGTGTACGCAGAAGCCAGTCTTAATCCAGACTCTTTACCTCCTGCTCCTGTTAAACCAGACAGATATTACCGGGTGCCTGATTCTCACCAGTTCCTTTATAAAAGCCCTTCTGCTGACCCAGAAACTATTTCTCAGGGTCCCAAGGGGATTAAGGCCTCTACTGCTAAAAACCCTTTACCTTCAGAGAGAGATTCCAGAGCATTAGAAAGATGGGGGAAAAAGGTGTATACATCAGCGACTTTAACCATGAGGGCATTAAACTGTCAATTTCATATGTTAAAGTATCAGCAGTTCTTGCTATCTCAGCTGAAAAGCAAACTGACACAAACAGAGCAACCTGATTTGAAAGAGTTGCAGGATTTGTTGCATGGAGCAGAACAGGTGGGGAAACATACCTTACAGTGTGGTTTTGATGCTTTAGAGGCCTCATGAAGAGCTGATTTCACGGGGTCTGTCATACGTAGACATGCTTGGCTCAAAGAACAAACCTTACCAGATCATGTCAAAGCAAAATTATTAGATGCCCCACTACAAAAAGATGTACTGTTCGGTGTTAAAGCTGAGGAGGTACTAAAGAAAATGGAGGAAAAAGCTAAATCTATGCAAATAGTTAAAGATTTCTTGCAGGTGCAGCCTCCACGCTTCAGCAGAAATGGACCTTCAAAAAATTGGTCCTTTCCAGCCACGGACAGACCCCAAAGGGGTAGATACAGACGCCCAAGGGGTAGAGGACAACCTCAAGGATCTTACAGAGCCAGTCAATGGCAATCACCAGACCCAAGAGGTGGAGAAGACAGAACTCAGTCATTTAGAAAACAGACGCAATGACTTTCCCCTTTGCCTGCCAAACAAAGCTATAATGGCAGCACCTTTAGGCGGAAAACTGGCCTTATTTTCAAAAAACTGGCACATTGTTACAAAGGACAAATGGATTCTGGATATTATAGACAGAGGCTACAGATTCCACTTCCTCATCCTTCCAAAGATGAGGGGCATGCCAAACCTGCCACAAAATCAATGGGCAGAGGCACAAAAACAAATTTCCGCTCTCATGGATATGAAAGCAATTCAAGAGGTACCTGCAAAAGAACAAGGTCAAGGTTTTCATTCAAGACTATTTCGGGTACCAAGGAAGGACAAAGACGGGAGACCCATCTTAGACCTATCTATTCTAAACACACATCTAGAGGTACCAAAATTCAAGAAGCTCACATTACAGCAGCTTCTTCCCATGCTGGGCAAGGAGTCTTGGCTGGTAATGGTGGACCTCAAGAAGGCATACCTGCATGTCCCTATCAGACAAGATTGCAGAAGATACCTCAGATTTCTTGCAGGTTTAACCCATTATCAATTCTGTGCATTGCCCTTTGGCTTATCTACTGCGCCCAGAGTGTTTACGAAATGCCTGGCATCAGTAATTGCTTTCTGCAGACAAAGAGGAATACAAATCTACCCATATCTGGATGACTGCCTGATCCAAGCGGACAGCAAGGACATTCTACTGCAACATCTGGTGTTTGTAATAAAACTGTTAAATTGCCTGGGGTACACAGTAAACAAAAAGAAATCAAAACTAATTCCCTCTCAACAGATAATTTTCCTGGGTGCCAGCTTAAATACAATGGCCCAGATGGCTTACCTCACGCCAGACAAACAAGGGCAACTGTCTCAATACTTCAACAAAATGGCAACTTTAACCAGGCTAACTGCAAGGAAAATCCTGCAGGCTCTGGGATTCATGGCATCTTGCATTCTACTAATACCATTTGCAAAGCTGCATATGAGGAAACTACAATGGTACCTAAAAAACTTATGGTCTCAACACAAACACAGCTTGGAAACAATTTTACCACTCATTCCATGCCTTCAAAAGGAGTTTTTGTGGTGGGCTCAAGCATGCCAAAGAAACACGGGTCTCCCTTTCTGTATACCACAAGCAAGGCAAGTCATCACAACAGACGCCTCAGACTACGCATGAGGAGCACACATGGCAGACCAGTGCATCCAGGGAAAATGGTCCCAAAAACAAATGCACCTACACATCAACCAAAAGGAGATGTTAGCTGTGCAAAATGCTCTTATGAATTTCAAGGACCTACTGCAACCAGGCCAGCTATTGATAAGGACAGACAACACCACAGTCATGTGGTACATAAACAAACAGGGAGGGACGCATTCATACCCCCTATGCAGGCAAGCTATTACCCTGTGGAACACAGCATTGCAATCACAAGTTCAACTACAGGCACAATTCCTGCCAGGGAAGGAAAACACTCTGGCAGACAACTTAAGCAGAAATATGACAGACCCTCACGAATGGAAGTTGCATCCTCAAGTCTTCTCAAAGATAACTCAAGCATGGGGACAGCCAGACATAGATCTATTCGCCTCCCACAGCAATTACCAGTTGGAAAAATTCTGCTCAAGGACCTATCATCCGCAGGCCTGGAAAGTGGACGCACTATCTTTCAGTTGGACAGCATTGACAGTCTACGCCTTCCACCTCTACCTCTACTGACCAAAGTCCTATTAAAACCAGAGCAGAGAGGCCAAAAATGATTCTCATTGCTCCAGACTGGCCACGACAGCACTGGTATCCTCTCCTAAAGAACCTGTCACACTCACCACCATGGATCCTACCTCAAGTTCCTCTTCTGTTGTCACAGCACAACTACAAGATCCTTCATGGCCAGCTCAGAACTCTAAATTTAGCTGCATGGAAAATACCTTAATTTGCCAACAGGCTCTCCTCTCCAAGGAGGTACAGGATGTCATCTTGGAGGCCAGGAGACCCTCTACTAGAAAAACCTACTCCGCCAAATGGAAACGATTTTGCTCCTGGAATGAAAGGGCCAGAATCCCTGGGTAATAAATATACCTCATATTTTACACTACCTAGCTGAGATGTTAAACAGTGGCCTTTCCTTCTCTTCCATCAAGATCCACGCTTCAGCAATTTCAGCACAATACAATACGGATCCTCCTTTATTCTCACATCCTCTATTAAGGCAGTTCCTCAGAGGGGCAAAAAATATAAGACCCCCACGGAAACCACCAGCTCCAGCTTGGGACCTCAACTTCGTATTGGAGAAACTGACACTGCCTCCTTTTGAGCCGGCCTCTTCAGTAGAGTTACAATACTTGTTGTGGAAAACAGCTTTGCTTCTGGCTATTACCTCAGCATGCAGGCCCTCATGGCTGTGCAACCATTCATCATTTTCCATCAGGATAGGGTTTCCTTATGAACCAACCCTACCTTCATGCCAAAGGTAGTATCCAGTGTGGCTTTGAATCAGACTATTCATTTACCTACCTTTTATCCAAATCCCCAGAACAAAGGGGAGAGGCTACTCCACTCCTTGGACATTCACAGGCAACTTCATTATTACTTGGACAGAACAAAGTCATTCAGGAAATCTGAGCAGCTCTTTGTGTCCTATGCTACAGGTGCTCAAGGAAAGGCTATTTCCAAACAGACTATTTCAAAATGGATAGCCCACTGCATACACTTTTGTTATTCATTTCATGGAAAATCAGTGCCTGTATACATCAGATCCCACTCCACCAGGGCTACAGCTATGTCAGCAGCTTTCCTCAGGGGGGTCCCTACCAAGGACATTCTGAAAGCAGCAACTTGGAGTTCAGTGCACACTTTCACCAAACACTACCACCTTCCACTATACTCAAAATCTAGAGCAGGCTTTGCCACAGCAGTCCTGCAGGGCATTCTAGCCCCTCCAAATTCCACTTAGTACCAGCCACCCTCACTTAGCTTTGGGATTCTACCCAAGTGTGATGACTGCAGCTGTATGCACGAAGAACATAGTACAGTTTTGTACCTACCATAAATGTAGATGTTCGAGTGCGCATACAGCTGCAGTCCAGGTTACCCTCCCTCCATCCCCTCTTAGGACAGAGCTTATGACAAACACCTTTAACATACAACCTATTTGGGGTATTCCTATATGGTGTATTTGCTTGCAACTACTGTTTTGATTTATCTACTTATGTATGTTTGCATAACATCATGTATTACCTTCCTTTCTGGGGGCACCTGACATCTGGGGCAAGAAAAACTGAAGAAAATGGCGTTGGCTGCCTCTTTTATACCCCTGCCGCACTGACGTCAGGGAAGAAGCGACGACAACTGACGCCGGACCCATACTTTGGAATTCGGCCGACCGAGGACCCGCCTGACAGCAGATAACCCAAGTGTGATGACTGCAGCTGTATGCGCACTCAAACATCTACATTTATGGTAGGAACAAAACTGTACTTTCTGGTCATTTGAGAGTCCATTGTGAGTCATACGGATGTCCCTCTCACCAGGCTGAGTGAGGAGAGAGCCACAGTTAGTTGATTATCAGGTACCAGGATCCGCCACATTATGCATACTCTCAGGTCATTGGACCATAAGTACCAGTATGACTCAGTCATAGCCCATGTGGGTGTAAATGACCTCAGACATACCTCCTTAGACTATATTAGAAGAGACATCATGGAGTTCTCAGAATATGTGTCCCAGGCTGGTATAAGTCTAGCACTGAACAACATTTTAACTTCTCCAAGGATGATGTCACAATGTGAACAGATTGCTGACTTTAATAATTGGCTTAGTTTCTGTTGTCATTCTAAGGGGGTGCAATATTTGTCAGAATAGAAGGAGATGGTCAACAGACCACTCTGCTTTGCCAGAGATGGTCTGCACTTCTCCCCACTAGGCTTTTGAATACTAGCTAAAGCATTGTCCTCCCCCATACTGCCTTTTTTAGTGATGCTAAACTGCAAGTACTTCCAACATAGCAAATAAAAAACAAGAAAATCTAAAGGTGTTACCGCTCAGTGCTAGGAGTCTAAACAAAAAAACTCTACTCCCTACAAGTTGTCCTCACCCTAGAGAATGCTGACGTCTGTGCAGTCACTGACACATGGTTTAAAGCTGAGGAGAGCACACCTGCAGTGCAAGGCTATAATACCTTCTATACATTTATACCAGCTACTACACAGACAGGGACTAAAGGTGAAGGTGTCTCGATTTACATCAAAAATAAATATATCTCATGGTCAAACAGGTCAATGCACTTGAGCTTCTCCATGTTCAAATCACCATAGACAAAATCTCATGCCACTTCCTTGCATGCTACAGGTCCCCCTCTATGAACCAGGAAACCCATAGCATGTATTTAAAGTTATTGGACACATTCACCATCCAACCCAATACCATATTCATGGGCAACTTTAATTACCCCACTATTAAATGGGAATCATATATGACAGCAAATGTACAGGAAAAGAGATTCTTGGATTTTCTAAACACAAACTTCCTGTACCAGATTGTCAGTACACTGACTAGGGTGCTAAATACTGGATCTGGTCCTCACTAATATGGGAGAGTGGTGCACACCCCCTAGTGTAATGTTTTCTCTTGTAAGGTCAGACCACAAAATGGTTTCTTTTGAAGTAAAAAAAAAATCTGGAACCCCGGCCAACCCTGGAATATTCAGGAACTACTCTAAGGCTAACATCGTACCATTAAGTGATAATCTGGCAAAATTTCAAGGCTCCATAAACCCCGAGAATACTGCTGTCTAAGGAGAACTGTTTGCGGAATCCCTATACAAGCATGTTAATAGCTGCAAGAAGCAGCTGTACTCACCAGGAAGAAGTACAGAACTAACTCAAAAAACAAACCACTCTAGTGGGATCACAACATCAATAGGCTGTATATCATGGTAAAACGTAGAAGGTGTAGCACCCAGCAGGATAGAAGCACTCTCATCAAACTAAACAAACACCTTAGAAGACAAATAAAGTCTACCAAAGCAAAATTTGAGTTAAATTTGCCCTCCCAGGCCAAAGACAACCACATGGCATTCTTTAGCTATGTCAACATCCTCAAAGGCAATACACAATTGTGTGCAGAGCTCATTGTTAATGGAGTCATGTATACTGAGTCAGAAGATATAGCAAACCTACTGGCTGACAAATTAATCTCCAGATTTACCCCTCTCTCCCCATCTCAACTTTCCCTTAGGATATGCCATCAGATATAACTTCCCCCTAATATTACTAGGGAACAGGACCTTAATGATCTCGCTAAAGCCAAGAACACTGCATCAGTGGCCCCAGACAGTATTTCAGGATGCCTTCTATACAGCATGAAAGATGACCTATGAGGCCTCTGAAATTGCTATTAAACTGTAATCTCCAAACAGGTTTCATGGCTCACGAATGGAGAATAGCAACAGTAATTCCTCTGCACAAAGGTGGGCTGTCTACAGACCCTGGGAACTACAGACCCATAAGTCTCACTAGCTTCATATGCAAAGTTGTGGAAAGAATTATCATGGAAATGATCAATAATGACATAGGAAACCTTCAGATACTGGACCCAAACCAATTTGGTTTTGTCAAGGGCAGGTCATGCCTACTCAAACTGGTGGACTTCTTTGGAAAGGTCATTAAAGCAATAGATGAGGTCAAAATGGTTCAAACTGCTTACCTTGACCTGACCAAGACATTTGACACAATACCCCACTGGGGCTTTGTTGGCAAACTCAAGAGGTTAGGTATAAACCTTTAATGTCACCTGGTGGATAGCCAGCTGACTCACAGACAGGACCGAGGAAGTTAGAATTGAAGAGTCCATCTCTACAAACAGGCCAGTCACAAGTGGAGTCCCTCATGGATTTATCCTGAGACTGTTTCTTTTTAGCATTTATTTCTCTGAAATCAAGGCCAGTGTCAATGGACTAAATTTGCAGATGATTGCAAATTGAGAGCAGTCATAGGAAGGGATGACACAGACAAATAACTGGTATCAGAGCCATGGACTAAAACTAAATGCCAAGAAATGCATAATAGTATCCTTTGGGAAGTCATCCACCCCTGGTAACTATCATATTGACAATACACCCATTAAGAGTTGACCCAGTAGTCAGGGACGTGGAGACACACATAGACAGCAATCTAGCCTTTCACCATCATGTTTCTACAGTAGTGAGAAAATCATTACATGTTGTGTACCTTATAATCAAAGGTATGGCATCTAAGTCCAAGGAAATCATTGCCCCACTGTATTTGCCATCCATTAGACCTATCATTAAATACAACGCCCACTTTGGTAAGTACATAACCAAGTGCATCCAACAATTGGAACATCCACAGAGGTTTCTCACTAAAAGAATACAAAATATAAGTAACATATCCTATGCAGACCATCTCAAAGCCTCTATCACTGTATTCTGTCTCTTACAGGCTGCTGGGTGGAAATCTATGCCAAACCCTGCCCTGATGGATCTTATGCATGTCTACAAAACAAACAGCACCAGAATTACCTATTCTAAAGACATAAATCCTGTCTATGATATAAATAGAATGTGTTGGAGAGACAGGTTTGTATCCCATCCATCTGAAGAAGAGTTACTCCCTGACCCAATTCAAGAGTAACATGGACAACTGGATGGAGAACAGGGAATTCATCTCTAGTTTGGTACCTATGTCTCTGATGGACACAGGCAGCCTATAAATGGTTAATCTCCCAGGCCCTGCTTGTCAGTGCTTCATCTCCCAAGCTCCTGCTTACACTTATTAAGGGTATGAGAACTTGTCAGAGATTTGGGATGCATGGCTAGGCTTAAAAAGGCCCTTGTGGTAGTTAGCCTAGTAAACACATGAATTTCTTTCAGAGTTCCCTCCAACTGCATCTTAAAAGTATCTAAACACTTACACTCCCAAAAAGACATGTGTCCAAGACTCCATTTTCTATCCATAACATCTCCAACAGACACAACTCACACCAGGAAATGTCTTTTGTATTCTTTATGTGGAATAAATATATTTGTGCAAGCAATTATATGCAAATATCCAAAACTTCCTGCTCCTTATTTCTTTTGCTGATGCTAAACAGATATCCTCCCATCTTGTTGCATCTATTTTGGCTCCTAACATATTATTCCATTTTCCTATAGTCTTGTTGACTGCAGAGATATTCTCTTTTTGCATAATTTTATACACCTTTGAAATTATCCCTCTGCCCAGAGTGTCCACTTTTCTGAACTCTACAACCCATTGTATTAGACAAGGTGAATTTTTATATTCCAATTATGCCATAAGAAATGTTTCTGCTTTAATTCATAATACAGTAAGTGCAGGAGGGAGCCCATATTTTCGTAGTGCTTCCTCTGAGGTAGATACCATCACGCCATCAAACAGGTGTTCTTAAAACTTTATATTGGTTCCCATCCTACTCCAGGCATGCTTCATTTCTCCTCCAACCCTCTTGTCCCCCAGCCTGTTTCCATTTAGAAGAATCTCCACATATCAAGTGGTTGTTTTTGGAATACCCTTATTATCTCTTTCCCTACTACATCTATTAAAGTTGGGTCTAATGGTCTAGCCCCTCTGTCCCATACGACCTGTAGTAAGTCATCCTTTCCTGGCCAAGGAAATGTTTCTATTGATATATATTTCTATGTAACCTTAAAATTTATTGTGTTGCTTCTAGGCCATACAGACATCTGTCTTGCCTAAACATACAAATCTAAAGTGGTGACCACTACCCCCTCTATATACGGGCAATTTTATCTTCTCCCAGTTCACCCATAGTTTACTATTTCTCCACAGAAAGTTCCTTATCTATAACTGTATTGTGCTCAACTCTTTGTTATTTGGAGGATGGCACAATGTCTATCCCAAGTAAATAATATGTGATCCAATGTGCCATTGCATATCTGTGCCCTCCAATCCAGCTCCAAATTCAGTCATTTCCACCTACTCAGATTTTGCTTTATTCTTTGCATTATTTCAGCCTACGATCTTTGCCTTGAAACCTCATAGGTGTGCTATCCAAATCCCCAAATATTTAAATTCCACTTATTCTTTCTATTCAGGGGATGTATCTATCAGACCCTTCTTGTTTTTAAGAATTATATACACCACTTTTGTTTATCTTGATTTATCTTTTATCTTGAGATATGTCCAAACCTTTGGAGCATTTCATATAACCTATTCAAATCCTCATCTGGGTCGCTTAGTAACAGGATTGCATTATCTGCATACAGGGCTATTTTAAGTTCTAAACTGCCTCATGGAAATCCACCTATGCTTCACTCTCTCACTGCTCTGACCATAGGTTGCAAATATGATGAAAACAGCAATGGTGATATAGGGCATTCCTGCCTGGTTCTGCCTGATAAATGTATTTCCTTTGTCACCTTGCCCATTAGTTTCAGTTTAGTGGTAGAACACTTATACATCTTTTTAATCAATGATGTCATTTGCTGAAGGAAATTCTATGGTCTCCAAGGCTGAAAATAACTAAATCCAGTCAATCCTGCCAATGGCCTTCTCTACATCTAGCGGTATTAGCATGATCACTCACCCAGTTAAGTTTTGCATCTTGTAATATTATCAGGATCCATAAAATATTATCTGAAGTCATTCTTTCTTCCACATAACTGCCTTATCTGCTACAGGAGTCAACCTGTGCGCCAGAAGACACATAAACATTTTTAATCATAGTTTGATATGATTATAGACTCATTATAGTGACATCTTTCCCCTCTTTAGGTATAATCACAATAACAACCTTCTGCCTAGAATTGGTGATCTTCTTTTCCAATAATATCTGAGCAAAAAAGTTAATCCAGATCTTCATCAACTTCAAGCTCTCTTTCTCCAAATCTCTATAGGAATCCCATCATGTCTCACTGATATCCTCCTCTTCTGAGAATGACTTCCCTAATATCCTCTTTTGTAATCTCCACAACTAGTTTGCATTTCTGGGCATCCATCAGTTGTGGCAACTCCAGACACCCCAAAAAGTAAAGCATCACCTGCCTTTTCTCTTCATTTTTCTTCTTCTTATTCATATAATCCACAAACTTCTGCTAGATGCCTTTAAAATCATACACCCAATCTTGGCTGAATTCTGACCATATGTTACAGATCATCCTTTCTTCCTTCTGCTGCCTCAGTCTGTCAGCAAGTTCCATATAGCTTTTGATATCACTGTATTATTAAGCTCCCATATTGTAATTCAGTATGGCAAAATCCTATCATCCTCATATTACTGTAATTCCTCTTTCCTTTTCCTGACCTGGTCTTGTTCCTCCAATGTAAAGCTCCTATTATCATATGAAGTGTCATAATTTCTTTGTGTTTCTTTATTCTCCATTCCCTATTTTTTATTTTAAGTCTAGAAAACACCCTTTGGACCTCACTCCAGATCTTCTACTTTAATTAATCCATCCTTCTGGAGTGACCTGAACTAGACTATCAAGCTCCCTATTTAATACCTCCTGTATCCATAAGTGAAGCCTGTCTTCTTCCACATGATATATTTGAACTCTTCAATGTTTTTCCCATGGGTTTCCCTAATTTACATTCATTCATTCTAATCTTAAACATAGGCATGGTCAGAATATATTATTTGGGTCAATCTCTCCATTATTTAACAGGCAATATTCTTTCAGCATGAAAATTTTATCCAATCTGGACATCTGTCCCATTTGTGAATAAAATTTGCATATCCACCATCTACATAAAACAACTCTCTGGGCCAAGAATAGAATATTCCTAACATCTTTAACAATCCCGTTATCAAGTTTTCTGGACTTCTTAAATTAAATCCATTGTCTTGACCTTGCACCTTATCTGATCTAAACACCATGTTCCAATCACCAGCCAATATCACTATCTCCAATGCAAAATTCATGACCTTCAGTATCCTGTCTCTAACTTGTACATATCTAGCCTTTGGCAGATTGCATAGTACCACCATTGTTATAACTATTCATCTACACTTTCCCTTCTATTCTGCCAGACATCCATCTGGTTCTTTTCTTTGACCACCTTCTGCGGTAGGTTGCCTTTTATAAATTAAGATTACTATACCTTCTGTCTTTGCTCCTGAATAACTTGCCTGTGCTACTATTTTATATCCTCTCTTGAATGCTTCTCCTCATCTTCCTTATTAAGATACATTTCCAGTAACAAAGCTATTTTGGCCTCCTCTTTTTTTAACCACATTTTAAAGTCTGTCCCTTTTTACTGGATTAGTCAACCCATATATGTTCCATGTCAATACTGGAATAGAGCCTATTACCTTGTTAAATTCCTCCCCTATTACACTTGTTGCAGGTATCAGTGCTTTCTATTCCCCCTCCCAATAATTCAGTACATGTGCTTCCTCCCTACTACCTTTAAATAGCATTTTTTCTTCCCTTAAACATCTGATCTCTTGACTGTGTCTCACTGCTTCTTTGAACTTGTACAACGTCAAGCTTTAATCTTACAACAGTCACTCTCCACAGTATCTTATCCTTATTTGCCATATAAATGGACTAGAACTAGCTCTCCACCTGAATCTCAACCCCTTTACCTTCAGTAACTTTAGGTCCCCTCTCAAACTGAAATATATACAAAAACAAAACTTTCTTCTAAAGTGTAGGCACTGCCCAAGACAGAGCAAGGATTGCTTGGATAAAACATGTCTTAATGCACCAGGGTATGCAGCCCAATCCAGAGAAAGTAAGATCACTGGTCTATATGACAAAAAAAGCAGTACAATTTCTCATCATGATTCAGTACTTATCCATGTTCTTCCCAAACTTGCCCAGTATCTATGACGCTAAGAAAGTTGCAGAATGTCATAGAGTGGCTATGGAAGCAGGAACAAGAGAAAAATATCACAATTCTAGCAAAAAGAAATAGCTTTTGGAATGAATCCCATCACTAACAAGATATGTTGCCATGTAAAACAAGTTTCTCACTGTAGTATACATACCTCTCAACCTCCTAGAGCAAGAAATCTGGACAAAGCCATAATGGGGGTACAAAGGCCCAGAAATAGGGACACTTTTTAAATATCGCTCTTACAAACTTAAAAATTGATAGAACAACAGGTTTTGCATTAGCATGAATTTTTCTGAAGGATATAAAGTCTGAAACTCAAATGTATGTCATTATTTTCTGACTTCATTCTTCAATGATTTACCAGTGATTTGCCAGAAATCCATAATTTTATGAGTAACAGTCCAAAAATATGAGACAAAAATTTGGACATTCTGTGAAAATCTGTACAGTTAAGAGGTATGGTAGTGTATGTCTGTGAGCAGTTCTGTGAGTAGAGGAATGTGAGCAAATATCTGTTGAGACAAAACAAACAGATACAGAGTATGTTTCTGCACCCTCTACGTAAAGCACAATTATGGCTGCAAAGAATATTCCTCACTTTACAGATGACATGATAATTGTATGCAGAACTGGGAAGAGAGATGCATTTCACTGATACATTGAGCAGAGCTTATTTTAATGAAAGTAAGACAATTTGTTGAATCAAAGGAAGTATTATCAGTAATTCTGCACCCACCAATATCTGAGAAAGGGATGCAAGAGTCTGCGAAGAGTAGAGCATCTCATAGAGAAATGTAGTTACTGCAAGACACAGTTATATCAAAAGTGTCAGTTGAAAGAAAAAGGTTCCAGTGCAAATACAAATGTACAATACACATTGTGATGCAACAGATAAGTGAAAGGTCTGTAGTTTTAAATTTAATAGAAAAAAATATAACTAATCAGCATAGGGATGAAAGAGACAACACAATAATCACATTTTGGAGCTGTGAAGTGTAATGAGGGAGCATTGGATGTGATGTTGTGGACAGGTATTTCTCTAGATATAAATTATGATTAAACATTTTCAAGAATGGAACATGCTTCACAGGTAGTATAAAATTAGAAATTATTTCACATGAAATTCCAAAAAGACTATGAAGCATATAATACAGACTTGGTTAATTTCAAAAACTTCCACTGTCTCATTTGTGTGGATTATTATTGTAAGTACTTATAAGTGAGCTAATTCAACCCCTATTAAAGTAATATTATGAAGATACCCCTTTCCCCATATCCTTTTCTCAGACACTGCTCCTCAGTTTCTAAGTTGAGTTTCACAAATTTCCACAAGCATGTGAGTTTAAACACATTACTACCAACCCAAGATATCCACAGTCTAATGATCGAGTGGAGAGTGCATATTCATATTGTTAAAACATCACGAGGAGATGTGCTTCTTCTACAATACAAGACTTGTCTGACCTTACTAAAGTACCAAAACATCCTGCTGTCACCTGTTGAGCTAGTTTTGATAGTTACTGAATGATTGAAGGTTCAAGACCATTGTTCTTATCATCAATGTTGCTTCAACCGGAGCTTATACTAAATGTGAAAGAAATTTGGAAAGAAGTTAAGGAAGCACAAAACATTTACTGTCACAGAATGCCAAGAGGTTTTAGCTTCTTCATAGCCAAAGGAAAATAGTGCTTGTGTGAAATCCAATTGATAATAAGCATTCAGAAAAGCTATCAGCTGTAAGACTGAAAAACAGCTCCAACTCCTCAATCTTACACTGTCCAGACAAAAGGTCATCATCTCAGAAGAAAACAAAAACCATCAATACCAAACTGGAATGAAATCTGTGGCATTTCATTTAGGTTACTGAATATAATGGAAGAATTTGGAAAAATGACTGTTAGAACATAAACGTGCAGGATCTTTGAGACTGTTCTGATCAAGACATTATAGTAGAGTACTTCTATCAAAGTTCATCAGAATTTGATAATGTCTTGAAAGCTGAGACAAAGAGATGTGATTTTATCTTCTACACAAAATATCCAGTTGTGAATTACTACTGAAGATTTCAAAAATAAGACACAATTTTAAAATATGTTAGGATTCTCCACATGATAACAAACACTGGTCATTACAGCTATTTGTAAATAGTAAAATGTTTTGGGTTTAAGTTGTATTCCTTGTGACATATGTAATCTACCACAGATAACATTAATTTATGCAGTAAAACTGCAACACTGCCACACTTAAAACTAAAGAGGAGGTATGTACATAATATATGTGTATAGTTATTACCTCTTTAAGAACCTAAATATCCATAATGCTAGTGTATACTGTATGTCAAATGATCTTCCATATTTAGACTGTTCTTGGTCATATCAGTAAATTGCATTCATCCATTTTATTCTTTTATTCTCTTAAGCTCTTTTGTGCCTTTATTATAAAATCTGTCAGTAGCTGGTAGAAATAGAGAAGCACATGTATGGCAACCCCTGAGTTTTATTGTGTGTTTGTGTGAGGGTGTGTATATATGTGTATCTATATATATACCTATATCGATCTATATATGTATATTAATAAGCTGTGTGCTTGTTTATATGCATACATACATATATATATATATATATATATATATATATATATATATATATATATCTACACACACACACACACACACACACACACACACACACACACACACACACACACACACACACATAAAGTCTGATTGTGTCATGAAGTACACATTTTCAGCAGAGGCCCAGGGAGAAAAGCTCCAGAAACATATGGTTAACAGATTGAAAAACTAGACAGACATAATAAAGTCATAACATTCAAGCACAAATATGAAAACAACACATTAGTTTCTCAGAATAAAAAAAATCAACAGACATAATAAAGTCATAGTGTTAAAGCATAAATTATATGGAAAGCTTGATAATTGGAAGATACAGCATTATTTACATAATAAATTATTATCATAATGTTGTTGTCTTTCGGCTTTTCCCAGTTAGGGGTCGCCACAGCGGTACTCCGGTCCACTAATGATTGGCAGTAGATTTTCACGAATGCCGAGGTGCCAGCTCGATGTTCAACCTTCAGCAAAGGCACGCCCATTTACGCATGTCTTTCGAATGCCCACCCAAGCGCGGGGAGGACATGCAGACTCCACACAGAAGGCCCTCCCTGCACTCCAAACGAGAATCGAACGGGAGAACATCTTGCTGTGAGGCAACAACACTACTGCTAATGATTATTAATATTCTAGATATCATGAAATATGGTAACATATTATACTAGTAAAGTAGTAGGATAGTACGAGTAGAGAAGGTTAGGATGTGATAGATGGGATAGTTGGAATAGATGTGGAAAAGGTATGAGTCTAATCTCAGGAGAGTAAGTGTAGAGGAAGGGAGGGTAGTTTAAGTTAGTAGTGGAGATAGAGAGATAGTGGAGGTAGAAAAAGGTATAAGAGTACCTCACCCTGGGCTCATACAGGAACAAATCCAAGCTTTGTTGAAGTATTTTTATAGAGGTTTTGAAGGAGTGCAAGTTAGTAGCAGTTTTAATACTTAAAGGAAGGGAATTCCATAGTTTTGCCACAGAACAGGAGTAAAGGCTTAGGCCTGGGGTTTTGTTAGGTTTATAAGTTGTGAGGAGATGTTTGTCTTCAAAAATTAGATGTTTATTTGGGATATAAAAGTTGATTAATGGGCTAAGAGCAGGACAAGCTAGTGGATTGTGGATAATTTTGTATATCATAGTAAGTTCTATGTACTGGAGGTGCAGGAGGGGTTCAAGCCATCTTAGGGAATTTAGGGCTTTACAGTGATAAGTTATAGGGGTTATGTTTATGGCAAATTTGGCAATTTTGTTATAGCAGCTTTCGAGTTTTCGTTTTCTTAGGAAGGTTTGCAAGTTAGTTAGAAATGGGGCCCTATATAACAGTGAATGCAAGAGGAAGGTTTTTGACCAGGGTAATTTTGGTAGCTGCTGTGAGGAAGTTTTTATTCCTGTATAGCATACCTAGTTTTTTTTTTTTTTTTTTTTTTTTTTTTTAATAATGCTTTATATGTGTAGGACAAACTTGAGATTATTGTCAATTGTGAAACCTAGTAGTTTGGCATGCTGAACCAATTCAGTTTCAGCATTTTTGGCAGAAAATGTCTTGCAGTTTGTTTTGCTGGAGCTCTGGGGTTTGTGGGTAAAGAGAAGGAGCTTTTTTTTTTTTTGTGGGGGGTCAGTAGGCGCTCAGCATTGGACAACCATGTTTCTATGGAAGAGAAAGCTTGTAGTGTTATGTGTTGTAGGTGAGTTAATGTGCCTGATATGTAGATGATAGTCTTCTGTATATTGGATTAGAGTGTCTTCACAGGGGAATGCATGTAAGTTATTGATGAAGACATTAAATAGAAATGGGCCAAGGATGGATCCTGGAGGTACACCAGTGGGGGTAATGTGATATGGGGAGACAGAGCCCTGCCATTCTACTACTTGCTGCCTGTCAGCTAGGTAGCTATAAAATCACTGAAGTGAGGAAGAGGATAGACCAATGCTGGAAAGTTCTTTAAGGAGTTTGAGGTGAGATACCATGTCAAATGCTTTTGACAAATCTAGAAATACTGAAGACACTAGTTTGCTAGTGTCAAGGGCTTTGTTGACAGAGTCCATGAAAGATAATAAGGCTTTGGAGATACTGTGTGCTGGTCTAAAGCATGTTGAGTGTGGGAAAGTAAGTTGTTGTGTGTAAGATGGTGAAGAAGTTGTAGGTGCACACATTCTTCTAGAATCTTAGAGAGGGGAGACAAGATTGTAATAGGACAAAAGTTTGTGATGAGAGTGGAGTTGTCTCCCTTATGTAAAGGGATAATGTGCGATCTTTTCCATAGGTAAGAGACATGCGATTCAGTTATGGATTTATTAATTACGATGCTAACACAGTATGCTAATGCCTCTGTGGCAAGTTTTAGGTATTCTGGGGGGCTGTAGGCTGCTGAGGCTGAGGTGCGTAGAGGTTAGTATTAGGGTATTTGTAGACATAGTGAGTTAGGGTGGATAAGTGGGGTTTACTTTTAGGTTGGATGTAGACTCTATAAAGTATGTGTTGAATCTAGTTTCTGTTTGAAGAGGTGGGTATATTGGGGTATGGACTGGGATTATTTTTATTTCCTGGGTTGAGTAGTAACATTAAAGAGGACCAGAATTTCTTAGTATTGTTTTTGTGGTTATCTTGAATGTAGGAATAGTATAATTTTTATCATGCAATATTTGTCTTTTTGTTTGATTGTGGAGTTGTCTGTATAACTGAAGATTTAGGTCGTTTTTATTCTTTAACAATGCAGTCTATGCTTTGTCCCTGTCTTTCTTTAGAATTTTACATGATTTGATGAGCCATGGGGCATAGTTATTTTTAATTTTAGCAATCTTTAGATTGCTGATGAACTTTGATTGACAGTAAATAGTTCATCAGCTATCACTATCGTCTAAAAAACAAAACATTGTACTTCTGATCGCAAACGTAAACAGGCATGTTAAATTTACAATCACCTAAAAGAACTATAAACATTATTTTAATGTGAGGGCTTCACCCCCCCACATGGAGGATCTCCCTCCTCACCCTCATAAATAAAATATAATAACTGCATGGTTGCACAACCACAGAGAAAGAGGTTAACTTTTGCAATTTGACTGTGATATTATTAGACCATTGTAACCACCAGCAAAAACTACAAAAATAATGAAACACACACGCACACACACACACACACACACACACACACACACACACACACACACACACACACACACACACACACACACACACAAACACACACACACACACACACACACACACACACACACACACACACACACACACACACACACACACACACACACACATATGGGTCGACTTCACCTAACCAAAAATCAAAAGATTGAGATGATAAGAGCGAAATCGTACAACGCCAAACCTTTACATTGCTGAAATTCAGATCAACGAAACACCAGCTGCGCATGTCATACACCACTCAATGCTTCTGAATGGAGATCTCAGTAGAGTGTGGATTGGGAAATTTACCCTTTTCTTCACTGTAGTGCGATTTCAGAACTGGTATATATAATTTGTAGTGGGTGTTGGGGGCACAGGGGGGCTTGCCTCCTTGCAAAAACGTAAAAAAAGGTAGATTTTTTTGTTGACTTGGAGCAGCAGGTATTTTGTTGCTCTGAATTTCTGCAATGCAAAGGTTCTGTGTTGTACAATGTCACTCTACAAGTCTCATTCTTTTGATTTTCAGTTATGTGAAAATTCAGTAGAGTGAAGTAGACCTATATATATATATATATATATATATATATATATATATATATATATATATATATATATATATATATATATTTATATATGGGCTAATGCTCCTTTGTTAAGCAACAGATTAATTGACTGAAGTGGTAGTTGTACATTATGTCAAGTTACTGTTTCACTGTGTAGTGTTCTTTTTTTAAGGTAACAGAGCAATTAAACTGTAACTGCACTGTTTGCGACTTGGGTGTTCATAGTTCTGTTATATAGGATTTGTTTTGTGTTTTGGAGCTACCTGATGGTACTTTTGTAGTAAGTGTCACTCTGTGTGATCACAAAACAGTCCTGGAAAAAAACATTAGTTTAAATATTTCACTGGATTGGGAGTTGTATATTTTTCAGTGCACTGACCCCTGATTAATTTGTTTGTGGATACTGTGCCAGACCCTAATATATATGAATTTGAAAGCCGTTCTTAATTTCCTTACTGCTTTGATGATATTGTCTCTTAAGCAGGTAATAGGAATCACTCAGCCCCCTCATTATGAAACTATGTTTTTCATATGTTCTCTAGGTTGACTGCTGTCTCGTACTTTCCCAGGTATCTGCTTATCCTCAGATGTTTCTTGTTTACAAGGATTGTTTTTATAGGTATATTACTGCTATAATAATGTTCCATAAAAACACAGATTGCATATGAGATTAAGTAAGATAAGGTATGCCATTAAATTACACACAGATAAACAGTGTTTAACCTTTCCTTTACTAATTTGTAAGCTGCAGATCCTCCATAAGCAGCAGGTTTTATTGTCCCTTACCTCCTAAGAACTGTATTTTATAAATGTGTGCTTCATGCTGTTTTGTATTTCCTCATCCTTTCAGAGCATGCTGCCAGCTTAAAAAGACCTCAGCAATCATGCAACAACCTTTCTCTGAGAATGTACTTCCTCGTGTCCTTTTGAGCAATCTGTCCATTATAACTTCTAAGAAGATCCATTTTTTTCTCATAAATGTCTTGCTTGAGATGTTTGTGTACAAAGATGCATGCTATGAAGTTGTGATAATGACTCCACATAAAGTTAATACAGAATGGTTGTAGGAAGAATGAAACTCCTGAAACCCTCCTTGGGTTTGAAAGTGCTTCAGGAAGATGGGGTCCTACTTTTCCAAATATTGCAACAAAACTTTTCCCCCAAAAGCAGAAATATAGAAAACTACATTGTCTTGTTTATGAATGATGCTACAAATTCTTCCTTTCTCAGTTCTGCCATTAAACTAAGCAGCACCATCAAGGCTATTTAGTAGTTGCATTTATCTGAACAAAAACTGTGGTAATGATTTTAAATTGGTTGACTTAAACTGTAAACGTTAGATATAATCCAGTAGTTGTGCTTCCAGGCTGCTGTACGTAAATCATACCCT
>NC_056740.1:134588670-134756170 GCF_019279795.1 Protopterus annectens
CTCTCACATACAGTAAAAGGGATGCCAAACATTACACTACCTGTGGCTATTCATACGTAGGCAGTGTACTATTTACATCTGACATAGGCAGCCCTGCAGCACCACCCGCAATACTGGGACACCCACAGGATAAGTGAGTCACACATGCCAGTCAGTAGGGGGGATCACATACCCAACAACAGTCACAGCCAGCAGGACAGGTGTAGACAAACACAAACAAATGCTGTATATGGCCTCTGAATCAGGGTTATGGCTGACCCCCACCCAGGCCTACATGGACAGACCACATCAGGCCAGGTAGTGGGATGTCAGTTGTGACAGCTAGGAAGTCTGAAACCAATGTGTATGTAATCAAAAGATAGAAACAGAAGTACACCGGTATGCTGTAGCCAGCATGATGTGTAAGACCACTACAGGACATACCAGTACAGTCCTAGCAAATGTGTACAACTGTCAGGTGTGCCTCCCATCTCACATAGAAATACAGTAACAGTCAGGTGCACCCCCCCACTCCTGTGTAGAAACATAGAAATAGTCAGGTGTACCCCCCACTATGCAGACATGTTGCAACAGTCAATGCCAAATGATCGGTGGATACCCTGCAGACACAGCATGCTACCTGTCGGTGTACAACACAAAGGTCATCTGTGCAGTACAAACCACCGGATGTGCTCCACACATGCATAACAGACGGCCTTACCAGGCATGCTCACACACTTAGAGTAATGAAGGCAATGTCAGTCATCAACATACTGAAAGTCATATTGGGCATGCTCACACACTTAAACACATGAAGGCCATGTATGTAAACACCAGTGGACCAGACATATCAAGCAATTGCAATAGTTACTGCAGCCACATGTCAGTATGCACCACTCATGCCTTGCACACACAGTGGATGGGAATACAGACATATATGTAAGGACAACACACCATAATACGCCAAAGGTAGATGGATATAGTTGTGTGGAAGAGGGTGACCATGACAAGGAGCCATCTGAGCCGGACCCACCGAGCACACAGCCAAAGGGCCCCAAACACATCAGTTGCAGATGTCACACACTGCAGTTACTAGTGACTGGTACCTGTCAGCACCACAGACTATGTGGTCCATGTGCCAGCTGTGCAACATGGTTGTACAAGGACATAGTCAGCTAGTTGCCCTAGACACCCACCTGTGACATATGACCCCATGTGTGGCCTCCTGTGGCATGTCACCCCTACATGAATGGTGTATGGGCCATGCACACACTGGCCACCCCATAACTGTACCCTGACAAGCCTGCTGAGGTTATCCATTGTGTAATACACCTTTGGGAGAGTTGTAGGCCAACAATCTCTGTGGTGCGTACCATAACTGCGTACTACTATAGTGTGATAGACTAGTTAGGTAGGAGTTCTAACCCCAGCCATGGCAACTGTGTGTGTGAGTGTGTGTCATTGTTTGTGTGTGTGTTAATCTCTCACTGACTGTATAGTGAGTAATGCTTTTAGGTAACTCACAGCCAGTGCATTTCACATACCCACCTTTGGCAAGGCTGCTGATGTCACCCGCCTAGAAATACTCTCCTGGGAGAGCTGTAGCCCAGTAATCTCCGTAGTGCATGCTGTAACTGCATACTACTATAATGTGATAATGCAGTTAGGTAGGAGGTTGAACCCCAGATGTGGCAACTGTGCATGTGTGAGTCTGTGGGTGCGTGTCTGTCTGTCACTGACTGTGTAGAGAGCAATGCTTTTTAGGCTACTCACACCCCTTACAAGTGGAATACCCTCCTTTGGCAAGGCTGCTGATGTCACGCAACTTGAAATACACCTCTGGGAACATCGTAGCTGAGTAATCTCTGTAGCACATCCCGTAACATTGTATAGCCATAGTGTGAGTAAGGAGTTAGTTGGGAGTTCTAGCCCACGACCTACCGACTGTTTATGTATGCGTGTATGTCCGAATGTGTAGAGAGCAATGCTTTTAGGTAACTCACACAGCGTACATTTCACATACCCACCTTTGGCAAGGCTGCTGATGTCACCCACCTAGAAATACTCCCCTGGGAGAGCTGTAGCCCAGTAATCTCCGTAGCACATGCTGTAACTGCATACTGCTGTAGTGTGATAATGTAGTTAGGTAAGAGGTCGAACCCCAGATGTGGCAACTGTGTGTGTGTGTGTGTGTGTGTGTGTGTGTGTGTGTGTGTGTGTGTGTGTGTGTGTGTGTGTGTGTGTGTGTGTGTGTGTGTGTGCATGTCTGTCTGTCACTGACTGTGTAGAGAGCAATGCTTTTTAGGCTACTCACACCTCTTACAAGTCAAATACCCTCCTTTGGCAAGACTGCTGATGTCACCCACCTAGAAATACTCACCTGGGAGAGCTGTAGCCCAGTAATCTTTGTAGCTCATGCAGTAATTGCGTACTGTTGTAGTGTGAATTAGACGCGTGTTTGGGTTCCATCCTCACACATGGCAGTTCCGGATGTATTGTGTGTGTCATTGTCTGTGTAGGGAGCAATGCATTTTAGGCTAGTCTCTCACAGTCATTTCAAAGTCTTACTTTGGCAATCCTGCTGACATCAGTCATTGTGAAATACACTTATGAGCAAGGACTACCCCGGTAATATCTGTGGCACTTACTATAACTGTGTAGTGCCATAGTGTCATATACTAGTTAGGTAGGGGTTCTACTCCCAAACATGACAGGTGAGTGTATGTGTGTGTGTGTGTGTGTGTGTGTGTGTGTGTGTGTGTGTGTGTGTGTGTGTGTGTGTGTGTGTGTGTGTGTGTTTGTAACCCATATCCTGTGTACAGGTGGCTGTGACTGTGTGACACCTGTGGCCAATGTGGAGCGGGTTTTGCATTTTCCTATATGGCGGCCATACTATATATCACAATGTCCACTGTACAGGGATAACCCATGTGATATGGCTGAGAGGTCAGGATGCAAAGCCATACCCAGACATGTGACATCAAGGCTAGGCAATCACAGTTAGCAACCCCAGTATTACTCAGAGCACACTTTCACCCCATGTGTCAAACACACACATGCCTAGGTAACAGCCAGTATGTGAGTAGTACACTGCACATTGGCCACTGATAGTAACTATAGAGTGACAGCGGTGGGCCACAGAGGGCATGACACCCAGTCCATCTGTCCAATATGCACATACATGCAGACAGTGCACCACCCCCATGTTCTCCAATGAATAACTGCACCACCTGTGGTGCCATCACATGTGACCCACAACGAACATACCAAGCCTGACAACATGCCCATATGGACAGATGCCACTGACACCAAGGATCATCATGTGGCCTGATGCCAAGGTACACCCATCACCTAGCCATGGACAGCCATCTGGTGCAGTGGAACACCACACACCTGTGCAGACATGCACACATGCATGACAGTAGTGGCACCCTGTGTGTCTGTATGTGAGTTGCATGTTGCAGATGTTCACATCCACACTCCCTACAACCCCCATGGGCATACTGCAGCATGCTGTCTGACATCAGACACCTTACCATACCCTTCATCCGTACAGCCACCGTATGACCTGTGTGGTGCATGGGATACCTGCACAGTGATGTGATGTGGCAATCCCACAAATAATGAGTTGTACACCTGGCCCTGCCATGTGTGTCAGTGTGTGTGTGTGTCCTTGTGAGAGTGCGACTGTGTTGACGCTGTCACCTGTTCATGCCGACAGGCACGTGTATGTCACCTACCATACAGCTACCGTATCCCTGTTGCAGATGTCACTCCCCATCATATATATGTTCTGAGTGCTCCACAACAGGTAACCCATGTGGTGCATCCAATAATTGCAGCAGACCCTGTGCTGCTAGGTGTGTGACACAGCCATGCCTCAGTTCAACCCTTCCCCCCCTCCCTCACACGTATTAGCCTCTGACTGCATCCCCCACCCCCCTCTCAGGTGGATGTGGAGACCTACACTTGTAGGTAATGCTCATGATCAGCTGATGGCCTCTGCACGAGTCTCAGCCATCCTCTAGCTGATTGCATGCAAAACAGCTGTTGTAACATCCCCAACGCCAATTGTATGGAAACACACTCCAATACTCAGGAACATCATGGTGATGTTTGCCCTTGTCACCCACTATGAGCAGGAACTAGATCTGGTGTGTGCCAAACAGCATCCCAGATGGATTACGGTGTACCTCTAACAACATACACTGTGGAAACAGTGCATCAAATGGGAGGTGGATGTGCCTGACCTGACTACAGCCTGTAGGGGCCGCTATACCGCATTTGGAGTAATGTTGCTTTCACAGTGTTTGTGTGGATATGGCTGATGTGCATGTCTCAATACCTGCCATGTCAGTTCCATGTTGATGGGGAATCACCATCTGCAGGGTCAAATGTAGCCCGGGCAGTGTTGTGTCAGTGGCTGCATGTGCCACCCGCAGAGCATCTAGCTGTCAACTGCAGAAGGTAGTGTGAGGATTGCAGTCAGTAGATGGAGAAAGCTGTGGTAGTCACAGACGTCATATCCCTCAAAGGACATATGTTGCAACAACCCTGTAACAACAGCAAATGTATGTGGTCTTCACAGCAGCATGTCAATATTGGTCCTGTGTATGTGCTCCCAGCCACACCTCTGTCAACCTTTGTACATATCAGGAAAAAAAACAGCAGCCACAAAACGACTAATGCTCCACAAAAAGAATAAATCCACAAACTTGCAAGCTAGTAATGCAAACTTTTTATTCCATAAAGTGCTTTTCATCTGGCTGGATAGATAGACTTCTTCAGATGCAATTAAATATTCAAAACACAGTATATATCATGAACATCAGTCAGCTGATCCGCCCTACTAGTTAGGACAGCTGATCAACACCAACCAATGCATTTACATACCCTCACAGCCTAAGCCAAAATGCCTTAAACACACATACCATGAATTATATCTACTTCTAGTTAAATTAATTAAAACCTACTAACATTTATTAATTTAAGTCATAATTTATATATCTATAAATATTCTAAAAACATTCTAAAAACTTATAAAATACTTAATATACTGTACGAAAAGTATAAAAGTGAGAAACCATACATATAAATGAGTTCCTGACTTTAATTATGCACATACTCCAAAAAACATATAATTTAAACAAACTAAAACAGTTAAACTAATGATGCAAAACTCATACATCGCTCCTACTGGGGCAACTCTATTTAGTAAAATAATATAATATAATATGCATAACATGTAAAATTCATAAAATGTTTGCTATGTAAAATAATATACATTTCTGCCTTAAAAGGTTTTTAAAAAAACTACTTTAAAAATATATAGCTGTGATTATCTTAAAAGACTTTTCAGTTTTAAAATACATTTGATAGAATACATCTCATTAAGACCTGGATAGAGACATGCAAACGTACATAGTTGCCAAAACAATTCCATTTTTGTACATATGTCGTGCATGAAGTGGTGCATATGTGCTGTACACCATACTTTGTGGCATCATATCTGAGAAAAAGCCACGGATATATCTGACTACTACACATGTTATGTACAGTAGGGGTTACATTACATTACCTGCACATTCTGAAGATGTTTGTACAGTACTGAGGTCTGTGTACCTATGGCGATTGTCGACAGTGTGTGTAGTGTTGATATGTACCTTAGCCTGTGTACAGACTGTGGTAGATGACATTGCTCTAGTTCCCCTACTTGCAGATGTTACATCCTGCTCTACTGTATGGTACTGTAGTGGTGTACATGTTTGTAGGGCCATAAATACACGTCTCATATCACAGACACCCACCAGACCAAACTGTGTAGCAGGTCAGTATATGTAGGGAAGTCTGTGAGTGGCACATATGAGGATGGTGTCGAACACATAGCTAACCATATGTGGCTGTGGCTATGTTCACAGTGGTTGTGGATATGCACTGTCACACAGGTGTATCCTATCCTGTGCTGTGACATTCCTGTGGAGCCTGCTGTATATGCAGGTACATGTGCATTCCCCCTTGGGATGTGTAGGCCAGTGTTGAGCCAGTCTGCCTGCAGCCAGCACAGTGCATTGTGACATGCCTAGCAGCTGAGTGCAGCTACCCAGTGGGATGTCATGCGCAGATACTAGCCAGATGTCTCACTGCCGGGCCTCCCCTAACAGTCATGTATGTCAGACAGGGCAGTGGGATGCAGTGCAGACGTATGTCAATACCTTTGTGTAGTATATGGGCATGGCACCCCTATATCAGAGGTCATACTGTTACAGGCCAGGCAGGGGTGTGTGAATGCATGACCTATGCTGGACATTATATACCTGTCGTCATGTGTTATTCCCATCTACATGGCCATCCACATCCATATTGTGAGGCATGGTACACATGTGTAGCACTAAGGGCTTATGTGTATACCTCTGGGATGTACAGACTGTGTCAGACCCCCACATATACTGGCCAATATCTCTGCTGCAGTCCACAGCAGCATTACATGCTAGCAGCAGTACTGTACACTGATGTCCTTTGGATGTTGTTCAGTAACCAATGGCACACATGTTATGAGCAGATGTGACCTGCCACACACACCGTGTGTGTGAAGACAATCCCAATGACAGTAGCAATAGCCTACTAGTATACCTGCTAGTGATACCTGACATCCCCTGCAACTGCAACATTGGAACATACGGGCTGGGGTAGCCTACATTTCATGTCCAGGAACTATGGTGGGAATTTATGAACATTTACATATCCAGATATCCAGATATATGAATACACATGTGTACTACACCCATTTAACACTGTCATGGCAACCACCCACTATTGATCCCCACATTATGTGTGCGTGGTCCCATTACATCCCCTGTGTGATGGGCATCCATCCCATGTGTGGGCAGCAGTGTTACCGACAGCATGTAGCAATACCCCATACAGGAGAAGCGGCACACTCAGGGCAGCCACATATTCGTCAGAAGATCAGGATGTACAGACAGACTGTGACTGGAGTTGTGTTATGCATTGTACAGTACTGGTGTTACAGGGTGTGGGTGTACATACTAGTTTGCCATGGAATGCAGTCCATCTGCATAGCACACAACTGTGGGCCCACCCTCATGCTGGCCCGGAGATGTGCCTATCACGTCTTGTCTGTCCACCACACAGGTCTTGTGTCAGATAATACACTGGCAGTGTGTATGTTGCATGTTACCAGTACATGGCTACATCCATGGCCATCTATACCAGCAATTCCCTGACTAAGGGTATGTTATGGACTATCCTGTAACACCTGCACCTTGCATAGTGTATGGCAATAGTTGTCCACATATGTACCTGTATTCCAGCCTCTGTCCATCACAGACATACCAAGCTGTGCATATATGTCATGTCATTGGTGGTTGATCCATAGTGGGCTGGTAGTATAACACACTGCCATGTCTGCCATCAGTCCACTGCCGTTGTAACCCCCACACATATTGTGGGGCTGAGGCCATATATGTGTGGGCACCACCTACACAATACATGTGGGCCCTGTATAATTGAGTCCAGGGGGGGATCACCTGAAAAGACCTAGGCTGCTATAAAATGTGGGGTTATCAGGGCTGAGCTGCCTTAAGGTATCTGGATGTATAGTACCACATACCTCACCTATATACACATTACTGTCATGGATCTGGGTACTGCAGGACTGCTGCCCCCACCATACAAACTGTTCTGTGTGTTGGTGTGCACGGGATGGTGTCAGTTATGCCAAGTTATGTAGCAGTTATAACCCATGTGGTCATAACACGTTCATAACACCTACTGTGTCTGTACAGTGTGTAGATAGAGGCTGCTGAACTACATACCTGGAGTACATACTGTCGATTGTTAGGTATTCTGTGGCCCAGTGTGTCTTTCCTATTGTACAATGTGTATGGCTTGGGCTGGACAGCAACAGCTGTGAACCTTTCCAACCTACTGTATGAGTGTAACTGGTCCACTGTAGCATCACTCCGTTGATATAGTTGTCAGTGTCTGAACAGCTATATGGCATGACATGTAGAACTGTAACAGTACACAATGACAGGTTACCATGTCAGCATACCTGTGAGTCTTGTTTCACCTATGACCTCTCTGTGGGTGTATGTTACAGGCAACAATTGTCATCTGTATGGGTGGCACATACAGTGTCCAGTTGTCCAGGGGTCAACTGTAGGCATAGTGGCAGTTCCATATTGTGTGCACCTATCGCTTATGTTTCGTACTGTACATATAACTGCATGTGTATGTGTAGTCACATGTATATGTACATATATATATATATATATATGTATATGTATATATATATATATATATATATATATATATATATATATATAAAATCATGTATATGTATACCTGTATCTGCATATCTGTGTCTGTGTATCTGAAGCCTGGTAATGTTGATGGCAACTACATAATACATTCCCCATGGGAGCCAGAATGTACTGCATGATATGTTACCAATAACAGCCTGACATCATACAGGTGGGATGTAGTACAGGTAACATCATGTGCTCATGTTGTCACTGGCCCTGGTTATGGGTTTGCTAACTTTTGGCAGTATATTGCAGGGCAGATGTGTTTGGCTGGGGGATACCTATTCATATGACCTGTATAGTTTGTGGTGCCTCTCAACCCCATTAACGTAACATGTAGCCTGTTACACTCCACTCCCTTACAGCTACATGTGCCTTGCAGTACCAGCTCAACAGTGTTGCACCAATGGGTCGGTAGGCATGGGAATCCCATTAAGGTCTTCCACGTGTGTGTATATGTGCATGTGTGCATATCTGTTGGGTACACTGGTCCGAGTCCACATACTCCTATTACAATACACATTGCCACACAGTAGTACAGATATTGTCGCCCATAGGTGTGGCAATGCAATGCAGCACCCTACTATGCTTGTGGCATGTGCATCACGTGCATATCCCTGTGATACCACTGTTGTGATATGCAATGGGTTGTTTTTGCATCATGGCCACTGTGTGTTAGTGGGTATGTCAGAGTATTTAGATGGGTTCTAGTGTGTACAATACCCAGTGGGGTATGTGGGTGCTGTCTTTACACCATGGTACACCTGGTATATGGCCCACGTACCACTCTCAAGTGGCCAATGTCACCATCACCCATACAGGTAACAGAAAACAGGATACAGCCCAGTTACACATGTGCTGTGTGCAGCCTACCTGTAACACATTGGACACATGGACTAGTTAGTTATCAACTATACAACCAGGTCTCTAAGATGTGTGTCTACCCGTTATCTGTTGGTCAATGTGTATATGATGGTATGACACACTATGTATTCACCATATACAAATATTACATCCCCCATTACCATATTGTACATGTCTGTGGATGGTCTGCATGTAGCATGTGACCTGGTACACACCTCACCCTACAGATGGTGTCATGTGTGCAATGACAGCCACACAGTACAGTAGCACTACATACCCAGGTTGGGGTCTAGACACAGTGTCGCCAAATCAGGATGTGTGGTTATGTGGATGGGTTGACATTAGGGTGCAAATCATACCTGTACCAGCAGGCCACCGGTCACGTTTTCACAGCCAATAGCTGTTATAAATACCTGTGGCATGTGTACAACTGTACACCACATATGTCACAGCCATGGTGATACCACACTAACATACCCCTGTGGAATATGATGGCAGACCATCCTCCTGCTGACACATGTATGCCTACAACACAAATGGATGACAGTATGGGGATATCAATTGGTGTTACCAACAGCTGGGATGCATCTTAGCTGCATGGCTACACTACCTGACATGTATGCAGTACATATTATCCCTGACTACATTCTACACTGCAGTACATTGTGGTACTCTATCACAGTCACTGTGTGCATCAGAACCATGTTAGCCTGTCCCTGTGTCAGTGTTAGGGATGGCAGGGATGTGGCACAGGTATCATCATATGCACAGGGTGTGTGACTGTCATCCTAGCTGCATGGCTACACTACCTGACATGTATGCAGTACACATTACCCCTAACTACATTCTACACTGCAGTACATTGTGGTACTCTATCACAGTCACTGTGTGCATCAGAACCATGTTAGCCTGTCCCTGCATTGATTTTAGGGATGGCAGGGATGTGGCACAGGTATCATCATATGCACAGGGTGTGTGACTGTCATCCTAGCTGCATGGCTACACTACCTGACATTTATACAGTGCACATTACCCCTGACTATATTCTACACTGCGGTACATTGCGGCACCCCATTACAGACACCGCGTGCATCAGAACCATCTTAGCCTGTCCCTGCATCGACGTTATGGATGACAGGGATGTGTAACAGGTATCATCATATGCACAGGGTGTGTTGCAGGTGTGCCAGAGGCCAAGGGTGGTCCAAACATGTGTCACCATGTGTGTGAGTGAGGGATGTGGTTCATTGATTGGGGCGTGGTGATGTGGTGTGTGCTGGTATGGGGATGCCCTAGGTGTTGTTGCATAGTGTGTGGGTATGCATGCACACAGTTCTGCCATGTGGCTGCCCCACATGGGTAATGTTGGACAGCTGCAGATCATACATGGCAGGGTGTGCAGTTCAGTGCCTCCAGCCACGGACAAGCCGACTGTGCCTGCCAGGGGTTCCATGGGCACATTTAGGTACAGACCTTGAGGTGCTACTCTCCCCTGATGATAACATATGTCCACTGGAACCATGTCCCACCTGGGCCTGGCCAGGGCCATGTGCATGTGGCCTGCTGTGGTGTGGTGTGGACAGCAGCCCCTGTGGTGTGCTGGGGCTGGTACTGCCATAGTGGCTGTGCATCCTGGCATGTCCACATTGACTGCCAGCTGCTGGTGTCTCTGGCTTACATCCACGGATGTCGCACCACTCCCACCACACATTCTAGCACAGACATACCATGGTCAAGGAGGCCAACCATCTCACCCCACAATCTATCCATGACCTCAGTATATTCATGGAATGCAACAGCGATTTCATGGAGCTTGCCACTTACCGCTGCAAAAGCAGACCTCTGCAGCCTCAGGACCTGTCTGGAGTGCATTTCCATACGTGCCTGCACCTCCATTACAGCCTGAAACATGCTCCTGGTGGTGCCACTTGTGGCGCCTCTACCAGGGGCAGGATGACCTGCGGTCCTCCCACAAGCACCACAGTACATCTGCTGATGTGGAGGCCTTCCAGACATCTGGCTATGCCAACTGTGACCAGACACAGTTGGCATGGACACCACACTTTCCTGGCCATTGCCACCGAGCACCAACTGTCCCTCTGCTATGGCCACATGTGATGAGGTTTTGTGTGGGCTTGTGGTGGCTAGGAGGGTGATGACACATGTTGACACATTGTCAGCCTCTGACAATCCCATCTGTGCCTCACCTGTACCTTCATCATCATCGGTGTCTGTAGGGACACCTACCTCAGTATGCAAGCAGGTGGACCCTGACCTACCTCGCAACCTGTGGGGGAAACAAATACACATGTTAAGACCTGTACAGCAGTGCATAACAGTTCACACACTCACACACACTCACACTGACAGCCACCTTACAACCTCACCTTCCCTGTGTTTGCAGACAGTCCCACAGTCAGTTACATATGTTCCCCTTCCTGCATGGCACTTGCTAATACACATGCATCACTAAAGCCCATTAACATGTCATCCTTCCCCATGCCTACACATGTGATGACCACACCTGGCCTGTTACTCCAACGCCTACCTGACCTGGGTGGAGTAGGTTGTATATGGCCTCACAGCTGTCATCCTGTATTACCCTGTGTATGGGCAGTTATGGTGTACGAGGCCCCTATATGGTTGGGGCTGCTACATTCACTAAACATGTCACACACCAGAGCCTCATACTATAGTCTTGCTCAGTCCATGCCACATCTGCTGCACCAGCGACCCATCATGAGGATGACAGTACTACCTAGATACACTCACTGATGTGCTGTGGTGATTCCCCATTGCATTTGTAGTGCTGCATATGTGGGTAGCCAGTTACCTGTCTGCTGCTGGCAATATGATGTGTATACTTTTTATGTCCTGCACCTCCCAATGCACGCTCCATGCTACAGCCCTTGTTATGCTATCAGCTGTCCTGTGTTCACATACCTGACAGGTTGTCCTGGTGTCCCATGTCTCACTCCATGTATGGCACAAACCCAAGGGGAAGTACCACCATGTGGTCAATCCCACTATCACCTGTGCATACATGGACACACACACATCTGACATGCATCATCCACACTCCACTAGACTGCACCTATGAACACAACCAGGTCACACTCACACCCCACACTCATACATGTGGAATTGCACAACATTTGTACACACAGGCCTCCCATTAGCCTTCCGTCAACATGCATTATACATGGAGCTCAACAGCATGCAGTGTAATTATAGTGACATCATGCTAGTGGCAGTATACATGTGTGAGGCATGGGCTTTGTTGGTAGGTGATCGCCCCTCCCCGTGTTAACACTGCACCCATGTGCAATGTGTTACTATGGCCTGTTCCACACCCTGCCTAGTACTGTGTACCATACCATGCAGGTGTAGACACCATTGATGCATCTGTAGTACTGTGTCAGTTATGTCAGCTCCACTGCTCACAGCCCTTGTGTGTTGTAGCAACACATGCCTGGGATGGTACGTGAACAGCTATCAGTTGTGGATACCTGATGTCTGCGTTACAGATCACAACATCAGCAGTGCATGTATGACCAGTACATGACTATTACACTGACAACCAGTGGAACTTACCATGGCTGTGAGGGGTGCCCTATACATGTCCCAGACCTCTGCATGGTTGCAAGGTTTACTGATGTGCACATCCCTTGGAGTGCACACACTGCTGTGACGAGTGCTGTGGGGTCAGGGTTACGTCTGCAATGTTAACTTAACCTGCTTGTGTACAGCTGCAGCCATGGTGGTGTTGAGTCACACATGTCCCTACTGTAGGCCATGTGTCCTGCTACATGTTACATCCCTGTGGACACATTGCACATTGACAGGATGTTAGTTATTTGCATGTGTCTGTTGTACCCTTCGATACCCCAGCATGGTCTCTACTGTGATGCAGTGCATTTCTCAGCAACAAAACATGAACATGTACAGCATTTGGTATGGGTAGGTGTGTTAGACATGTGCATGAGGGATAGCCCATAGCTATTACATGCCCAGTTAATCATCATGCATGAACACGAACCATACTCACCGACTATGGGCTGCTGCTTTGGTTGCAACCTGGAGGGACCTACATAAGAGTGCGAGAAAGCTGATGTCAGTGGCCACAGCTGTGGCATTCATAACAGGTGAGTGCAGCATTACGTTACATCAACAGTGAATTACACAATATTACAGCTACTGCACAACTGTTTATTACTTCTACATAGCAGCAGACAAAGAATATGACATCTCAGTTCTGCATGATGTACCTGTACAGCTGCAGATGCATACATACAAGTGGTGTACTGATGTGCCCTGGGGCCTTACCTGCATGCTCCTCAGCTGGTGCATCGTTGGCACTCACCTCCAGGATGTGCCCTGCCAGGTGTTGGCGTTGCGGGCAGACAGGCGCCACTAGGCTGCTGAGAAGCTCCTCCACACGGCTGAGGGGTGGATGGGCGGGTTGCCCCCCCATTGCGAGGTGGTCCCCACTTGTGGCAGCTGTATGCTGATGTACAGGGTGAAGCAGGTTGGTGCAATGATGTCGAACTTGCTCATAGCTGCGGTTCTGCAGTCCGACATCATTGACCCGGTGGACTAGCTTGTTCCACAAGGCGGTCCTCTCCTGCTGGTTGTGGGCTGTCCAGCCAAAAAGAAGTATGTAGTGCTGTACCAGGTGGTCAATGATGATAGCCGTTTCTGTGGTGCTGTACATGGGAAGACAACAATGCAACATGATTCCTGGAAGACATAAAGATGGAAACAGGTATGAGCCACCCATACAGTAGGGTTGGCATAGTTCTTAATACACATATATGTCTCCCCCCACCATATCAGCTACAACAACACATTCACAGACTGCAATTGTTATGTCAGCTGCTTACCTACCATTGGGACATATGTTGTATTGTACCAAGCTTTGTGCTATGTGTATGTGCCACGCTTTGTGCTATATGTTTGTAGCCAAGCTCCCTGTGGGGACACTAATCTTTGCTGGCCTGCTACAGACTATTGCACCTGCATGCCATTGTCAGTGCCACTATATATATGTATATGGATATACATCTATGTACATATATATATATATATATATGTAGATATATGTTGTACGTTGAAATGATTAAGATACCACAAAGTCAAGTAACCAAACCACGAAGGCGGACAAACTCCAGGCGTTTATTGAACAGCAACACTTGTAATCCAGATACAGACTACACTTGTAATCCAGATACAGACTAAGCACAATTAGAATGCTTTCGCCAAACAGTTAGGCATCATCAGAGTCATATCAATCAAGCTTACATCTCATACATTTTAAATACCATCATTGTTCTTACAATTGGTTGAACCAAACCCCTCCCCCCAAAAACTTCATATTAAATATATAACATATAAAAGAATATAACATATAACATATAAAAGGAACACCTATCAACTAAAATTTATTCTAATATATTACTGTTAGTCCCAATACAATTGATTTATTCAAAAATATAAACCTTATTCAATTAAAAACCTTTTTAAAAAATTTTTTATGCAAAACGTATCAAAATGGGTGTGTGTGTATTACAATTATATCTTTTGAGATCTGAGTTTTAAAATTGGTTTGATAGAAATGTGGTCATTTAAACCTGGGGGACTACAGGCATCTAGTCTAATTTGCCATTCTGTTTCCATGGCCCCAACACGGTTGACCACATCCCCACCTTCACCACAATCAATTACCCGACCTATTACAAAAAATAAAAACTTTTTAAAATCACTACATTGTGTGCTATGTACATAAAGTGCATTGTGCAAATCTTTATTTTTGATTGATCTTAAGTGCTCAGAAATCCGGTCTCGAAGCCTCCTAATAGTTTTGCCTACATAGTAAGCATTACATGTTGCACACGAGGCAAGGTATACTAGGTTTTTTGTACAGCAATTACACTGTCCTGGACATTTTATGGTGTATTTGTACCCTTCAACACATACATATGTACCCTCATTCACAAACCTACACGTTCTACAAAATCCACACTTTTTCATGTTTGACCTATAATTTATTGTTTTGTTCTTTTCCAAAATGTCCTTCAGGTTCTCCCCTCTACCGTACACAATATTAGGATTTTCAGATCTTAAAAGATATAATTGTAATACACACACACCCATTTTGATATGTTTTTCATATAAAAAATTTTTTAAAAAAGGTTTTTAATTGAATAAAGTTTGTATTTTTGAATAAATCAATTGTATTGGGACTAACAGTAATATATTAGAATAAATTTTAGTTGATAGGTGTTCCTTTTATATGTTATATGTTATATTCTTTTATATGTTATATATTTAATATGAAGTTTTTTGGTTCAACCAATTGTAAGAACAATGATGGTATTTAAAATGTATGAGATGTAAGCTTGATTGATATGACTCTGATGATGCCTAACTGTTGTCTGTATTTGGACTACAAGTGTAGTCTGTATCTGGATTACCAGTGTTGCTGTTTCATTTCATTTGACTCTGCCCTGGTGGGTGTTTGCGTTTGTTTTTGAACTGTTTAAACCACTGGGAAAGTTGCCGTGACCAGCGTTTGGAGGACAAGATGCAGGCGATCCTAAAGGAGCTGGCAGTTGTTGTGGACAAGTTAATCAAAGTTTATGATGGAGAAGCGGTCAAAGGGGCAAACGATGTCAGTGATGGGACCGGACGAGAAGGTGTAACGGAACCGGTAAGCCCTACTGACACAGAGGTTCGTTGTTTTACCTTGCACTCACCACTGGGGACAATCCCGTGTGGGCAGCAGCCTAGGACAGGATCGTACGCGGTGGTGGCTGGTTCACAGACTGGTTCCCACGCTAGGAACACATCGCAGGAAGGTGCAGCTGTTCACCCGAATGGGTTTGGGACTAACGAAGATTTCGACATCACTTCCTGGTTCGACGAGCCAGCTACGCGGGACACTAACAGCAGGAACCAAAGATTGACTGCTCAACCAAGTGTAAGGGAACAAATCTACAACTATGAGAAACTTTGTAAAAAATATCGAGCAATCCAGCTTGATACGAAGTTTTTAAGTAAATCCAGAGACTTAAATCAAGTCCCGAAGGGTCTCAGGATTTGGAAAAGGCCCATGGGGATTGACGAGGGGTCGGCAGCATTTTCCGAACTGGTTGAGTTGTTCAACAAAACAGGTGTTGATATGTTGGACATTATTATTAGGAATAATGATAAAAAGTTGAATGAAATGAAGGATGAAATAAGAAATTTACATGTGAGTATCACCACTGATCTTTTGTTTGAGCAATATAAAATTAATTTTGACAGAGTGATTAAAAGTGTAGACATGTTTGTCTTGAGAAGTTCTGAAACAAAAGAAAGGAAACTTAAAAGAGACACCCTAGACTACAAACACAAATGTGCATATCCGCCTGGGATAAAATACAGGGGATTTGATGTAGTTAATGATAAAGAGGGTGAAAGTGTATGCGAAGAAGAAAATTATGATTTTAATGTGGCAGAAGAATTCAATGGTGGGGTACATTTTGTGAATGATTTTTTAGACACGGAGGACCAACCTCGAAGGTCCGAGAGACTGCGAAACAGGGGAATGAACAGGGGGGAAACACAAGAAACTTTTTTTGGGAGAACCAACAGGAGGGGGAGATATTAATAAATGAGAACACCTTGGTGGGGGATAGTTCCAAAGGAGAAGGAAATGTGTGTAACGACAGTTTTGAGGTAGGAAGTTTAAGTGAGACAGTAAACAATGAACAAATAAACATTGATGGTACTTATGAATTGTTTGATGCAAAGAATTGCTTTTATGATATTACAGGGGCAACACCCATGTTAAACAGGGAAGAGACACATGGAGTATGTAAGGACAAAAATACGATTGAAATACAGGAAACAATTACTCAAAATAATGAGAGTGTGTCTGGAATTTTAGACAATTATGAATTTGTTATCATGGAAGGAAGCAATTTCAAAGTCTATCGGAAAGACAACTACAGCATATATAACTACACCGACCTTAATATTAATAAAGAGCATTTTGAGTTATTTTCGAAAGGGGTTAAATTTGTGCCTACGTTCAAACCCGACACAGTAAAAATGCTTGTGGAATTAAAGATGTTCACAAGGCAGATGCATTTAAAAATGTTTTTTGCTGGGGGGAAGAACAGTGAGATAACAAAAATGTGTAACCCCAATATTAATTGTAATTTTAAAAGGAAAAGTGCATTTGTGCCTCCAATTCATAAGGAAGTATTAGGTTTTGAAAGAACAGTGGAGGCTCATGTTAGGGAGATGTTAAAAAACTTTAAAGGGGTGGATGACAACCTAACAATTAAAGAAAGGGAACTATTAGACACTTTAAAGAAATCGGGTCTGTACAGGTTCATGAAGCCGGACAAGGGAGGGGGTACAGTGATTATGACGAACACAGACTACATTTCTGACATGACAGCTTTATTAAACAGGGATGAAACTTATAGAGCGGTGTCAAGAAGCGAAATCAATAGGGCCTATATGAAAATTGATGTATTTTTACAAGATGCCCTTTCCCAAGGTTCAATTAATGAGAATGAATATGACTTCTTGGTAGTTAAATTTCCGAAAATACCCACATTGTTTGGTATTCCGAAAACACATAAAGGGGCTGACAAGTTGGAATACAGGCCTATAGTCAGTGCAAGAGGATCGAAAACTGAACCCATTGCGGCCTTTGTAGACATTTCACTCAAATCTATGTTTGAAGACGTGGAACACATAATAAAAGATTCCTGGCATTGTTTGAAAAGGTTCAAAGATGTAGAAGGAATCAGGGGTGATTTTGGGTTTCTGACTATAGACGTGGTTAACTTATTTTCGGTTATTCCACAAGAAGAAGGATTAGAGTTATTCTCTGAGGCTATGGTGAGTAGTGGGTTGTTTTCTGGACAAAAAACAAATTTTATTTTGGAGCTGATGGAATTAGTGTTAAAGAATAATTTTTTGGCTTTTGAAGGAGATTTTTTCCAGCAGGTTTCAGGTGTAGCAATGGGGGCGAAGTGTGCCCCATTGTTTGCCAATGCAGTACTTTTAACCTGGGAAAGGGAACACATTCTCAAACCTAATAAATTTAAGGACAAAATCCTCATGTATAACAGGTTTTTGGATGATGTTCTAATATTATGGAAGGGTGATCAGAATTCAGCGTCTGAATTTGTGAACTACTTAGAAGGTACAACGAACTTTTTGAAGTTTACATTTAAATGGGACAGTGAGGGTATTTCCTATTTGGATGTGTTGATTCGTAAAAATGCAGGGGGATTTTCGAGTAATATATTTAGGAAAGAAAATTATTCGAACTCCCTTTTGCATTTTAAAAGTTTCCATCCATTTCGGGCCTAATTAAGGCTCAAATGGTTAGAACATCTAGGTTGGTTAGTCAAGATGAGGATTTTAAGGTTGAAATGTTTAAATTGATTGGGATGTTCCTCGACCGTGGATATCCTTTAAAGCTCTTATTGAGTGTAAAAAGAGATATAAGTAGAGTAGATATGCGATTTTATTGGGTGGTTTGACATCAAGAGAAGTAAAGAGTAGGGAGAAGGAAGAAGAGTTAGAATGTCCACGGTTAGTGGTTAAATACAATGGGATGACACCTGTCCTTATTCAAATGATCAAAGAAGTTTGGAGTTTCTCTGAGTGAAGAGGTGAAGAAGACACTGGGTGAAAATCCTAATATTGTAGAGGGGAGAACCTGAAGGACATTTTGGAAAAGAACAAAACAATAAATTATAGGTCAAACATGAAAAAGTGTGGATTTTGTAGAACGTGTAGGTTTGTGAATGAGGGTACATATGTATGTGTTGAAGGGTACAAATACACCATAAAATGTCCAGGACAGTGTAATTGCTGTACAAAAAACCTAGTATACCTTGCCTCGTGTGCAACATGTAATGCTTACTATGTAGGCAAAACTATTAGGAGGCTTCGAGACCGGATTTCTGAGCACTTAAGATCAATCAAAAATAAAGATTTGCACAATGCACTTTATGTACATAGCACACAATGTAGTGATTTTAAAAAGTTTTTATTTTTTGTAATAGGCCGGGTAATTGATTGTGGTGAAGGTGGGGATGTGGTCAACCGTGTTGGGGCCATGGAAACAGAATGGCAAATTAGACTAGATGCCTGTAGTCCCCCAGGTTTAAATGACCACATTTCTATCAAACCAATTTTAAAACTCAGATCTCAAAAGATATAATTGTAATACACACACACCCATTTTGATATGTTTTTCATAAAAAATTTTTTAAAAAAGGTTTTTAATTGAATAAAGTTTGTATTTTTGAATAAATCAATTGTATTGGGACTAACAGTAATATATTAGAATAAATTTTAGTTGATAGGTGTTCCTTTTATATGTTATATGTTATATTCTTTTATATGTTATATATTTAATATGAAGTTTTTGGGGGGAGGGGTTTGGTTCAACCAATTGTAAGAACAATGATGGTATTTAAAATGTATGAGATGTAAGCTTGATTGATATGACTCTGATGATGCCTAACTGTTTGGCGAAAGCATTCTAATTGTGCTTAGTCTGTATCTGGATTACAAGTGTAGTCTGTATCTGGATTACAAGTGTTGCTGTTCAATAAACGCCTGGAGTTTGTCCGCCTTCGTGGTTTGGTTACTTGACTTTGTGGTATCTTAATCATTTCATTTGACTCTGCCCTGGTGGGTGTTTGCGTTTGTTTTTGATATGTTGTACGTTGTTGATATACCTATGTCTATATGACTGTCTATATCTGTACACATACATGTCACAGTCTGTATCACACAGATATGTGGAGAGCATACAGACATTTGGTCCGCATTCTTTAACTGTCTTTCATTCACAGCTGCACTGTTCTGCCTTGTTGTAACACAGACAGGTGCCACATGTGAACACAACCTAACAGTAGGATGGTAACTATTGTTTGAGATTGCTGGTATGCCTATTACACACCTATGGCATTTGTGCATGCTACATTACACATTCACATGGCTGTCCTGCAAGTGCTGTGCACTGACACACTTGTCTATCATGATGGCAGTACATCCACCAACAGCTATTCTCCACACCAACATAACATACACAGATATTATGGCTGACATCTTTGTCATTTATTGCTGATCTGCACAGTTGGCAGGTATGTCCCACTGCTTACAGGGACAGACAGTATTGTCCAGAGCAGTTGTTCAGTGGGACATCATTAAAGGGTCAACTACAGATGGCACATATCAAACAGTCTACAACATACATCCTATTAATCTGTACCACATCCTACATTAAATTACATACAGTTGTGTTTTACATACCTTGTAGTGTTTGGACAGATGTGATGCCTTCCCAGTTGTGGCCTGTAGTACCGTGTTCCCCACTGTGTACGTTCCATGGTATACGTATGTTTTCAATATCCTGTTTTGTTTGGTTGGTTTCCTCTTCTTTTCTCTTATTTCTCTCTCTCTCTCTCTCTCTCTCTCTCTCTCTCTCTCTCTCTCTCCCTGTCCAGTAGAGTGAATGAGTTAGTTTGAATGGATTACAGCATGGCTTTTTTAGGTGATGCACATGATCAGGTGATGGGCTCTGCACCAATCAGTGTGCAACAGTTACTGACTGCTGTGTAGTGATTCTGATAACCATCGTCATGGCAACCCAGTACTATAAAATGCTTACTCATGTGGGCTTTGTCCCTTCACATTTCCAGTATGGAGGACATCCTTCCTGTATGTTGGCAGCAGTTTTACAGATGGCAGGTTGCGGTACCTACTACAGCAGGGCTTGCAGACACAGGACAACTACACATTCTTAGGTTGTTCCAGACCTACAGACAGAGTGAGTGGTGTTGTTATGTGCTTTGTATATTGATGGTCTTGCAGTGTTTGCGTCTACATAGTAGTTTAGGATGGAATACATTCTGTCTACATAGCTCTCAACAGTGGGCCTATCCACATGATGGCCAGTGGATTGTCGGTTTGCTTTTGTGCCACACAGGGCTTGTCCTAGATATATCCCCGGCAATCTGTCTGTTGCGTGCTATTAGTACATGACTACTTCCAGTTCTGTTCCTGATGTGTTATTCCTGCATAAGGGTATGTTGCATCAAATCCTGTAACACCAGCAATGTGCAGGGTGTGTAACTGCAATATTACGGGTATGGCCCTGTGTTCCTGCCTCCGTTCTCCACATATATGGCTGGCTTTGTCCTGCTGTGTTAGGGGTTGTCCAGTACTGGCCTATCATAATATACTGCTGGTATTCCTGCTATCATCCCAGTCATATAGTGGACGCCAATGACATTTGTTGGTCAGGGTCCATACATGTGACAGATACATAGACATTATCACATATATAATTGTCACCCTAGGCCTTAACTATGGGGTGTAACTGGCGGCTGCTGACCTACATCAGTTATTGTTTATTGTTACCTATCGTGATGGTGAATCCTTTAGCCACAGTAGTGCGAATTGGCGGGCCTGACCTGGACAGCATAGTATGCTATATATCCGCACTGTCTGTATCTACTTTTCTGTGTGGGCCTTGCATTCCTCACTAATTACATAAGAGCAGATCTATATGCTGTCAGTAATGACATACATTATTGTAAAATACACCATTACAAGTTGTCTGTGTATACATATCTGTGTGTCATCTCATGTCCAGTGAATAGTGAGTGGGCTATGTGTAGTTCTGTACTCCTATTCAAGTGTAAATGTCATTTAGTAGGTTATACAGCAAAATGATTATGTTATACCGATTTCATATGGGAAATGGAATGTGCTGCAGTGGGACCCGAACCGAGAATGTGTGTGCGATAGGCGGATGCTCTGCCCACTACAGTATTGTAGCTCTGCGTAATTACATATTCCTACATTAATGTCATACACATGCTCCCTTTCCCTGGCCCCCGAGCTCCACGTACTCAGCATCCATCCATTCTGCATTTGCTAGCCCTGCCATACCACACCTCCACACATTTCCCTCTCTGCACGTCTCAGTATTCCTCCATATTACTGTCTCAATGCAACCTTCTGCAAGCTCTTCATCAGTTTAGTCCATGTACGTTTGAGCCTTCCCTTCATCCACCTCCGATACTGGTGGGAACATTATTGTAACCCATAATGTCTGGTGCGTCTCGGCAGGGACAGACTTGTTGTTGTGTCACGAGTACACTTTGCTGGTCTGCACTGTTTCTCCCACTGGTAGCATCCTGCCAGGGTTTTCAGATGCACCAGACCAGCCTCATCTCCCGCTTCTGCAGATGAAACACGCCCTCACGCTGTGGCCTGTTTTCCATTCCTCTCTTCAGTATTATATGACACTACTGTTCTCACAGTATGCATGGACAGGCACTGTTCATTGGTACTCATAGACTGCTTGGAATACTGTGACTGAGCACTGTACATATGTTTGCAGGTATTAATGTACATACGTACATTTTCTATACTGTTGACTGACTGTACTGGATGATATGTTTGTGATAACAGCAGCTGATTGTATATCTGCCATGCTTTTGTGGTGACTCACTTGGACTATAGCGTGCAGGGGTGCGAGAGTGCTGATTATGTTGTTACTGGCCACGATGATGGTTGTGGTTCTACAATGTGCCTAAGGCACTGTGGGGGAAGTGTAGGCGGGTATGTGTTGGTGTGCACTAGGCTCAGACTTGCTGACCTCCGGTTATGGCATCTTACACTGGGTTGGCCTCCACATTGCTTAACCAGTGTGGGCATTGCTTACTGCTGCCCACACAGGTGTATTCCCATTTGCTGCCACATAACCCCGCACTACTTCACGTACATGTCGTTATTATACATGCTTATGTCAGGTTTGCATGTCAGGTATGACTGTTCATGAAGGTCAGTGTAAGGTTAAGTGGAATTCCAGTTTAGCATTTCTGGATAGGCTACACTCAGGTATTTGAGTTAGGTTTAGTTACGCCATACCTGTGTTGTAGAGTACATGTAAATAGTGGAGGTGTAGGTGGGAAGGTGGAGAGGGGGACATTTTAACTGTATAGTAGGCCATTCGACTGATTGTTTGGGGAGCGGTAGTGCGGGTTTTCAGGGTGTTGAGATATGTATGGGAGGCAGGACAGGAGGTGTCAGTGTCAGTAGTTGGTGTAGGGGTCTGGAGTGTTGGGGTGGTGGACTTCGCAAGGTGGTGATCCCAGTGAGCTAGGGTTTTCCCTTCATAGGTTCATAAGTTCATAGGTAGGTACTAGGATATCAGCCCAAGGGGCTATGTAAGCCTAGCCAACAAGGATCCCTGGCTTACACCACCCAAGAAAGTTATTTTCCTGTGCCATTGTTGAGCAGAGACACATAAGTGATCCCCGGGGTGTATTTCCTATTTCTCATCCACTCATCAAGATTTTTCTTGAAGAGTACTAATGAAGAACTTTGCTTGACATAGATGGGTAGCCTGTTCCAGAGTATGGGAAGTCTCTGGGACAGGAATCTATCCCTCCAGCATGTCCTGTTTATTGTGGTGACAAGGTTTAGGTCCCTAGACCGTGTAGCTCAGAGGGATTGGGATTTCTTTAGGTGTAGCATGTCCAACAGCTCTGGGTCTGACATAGCTTTATATGTTAGGCAGAGATCACCTTGGAGTAGGTGATATGCTACGGAGTAAACCTGGAGTTTTTTGAAGCAGTCAGTATAGGGCATCTGTTTGAGGCCAGTAATCCTCTTTGTGAGGTACTTCTGTGGCCTTTCCAGCTGCTGCAGATGTCTTGTGAGGTACATTCCAAAAGGGGCGTTGTACTCTATAATGGGTCTAATGAGTGTCGAGTAGAGGGGAACAATGATCTCTTTTTTCCTGTATGAGAACCCTTTTATGATGAGGTGTGCCACGTAGAAGGACTTCCTGACTACTGTGGTGATGTGACTATCAAAGGACAGACTACTGTCCACCTGGGTCCCAAGGTCTCTTATCACGCATTTGCTGTTAAGTAGACTGCTGTCTATGTAGTAGTTCATGGGTACAGAGTTTTTAGCAAAGGGGATGACAATGCACTTTTTGGCATTGAGCTTGAGGCCATGGCTCTGACACCAGGCATCTGTCTCAGTGAGGCCCTTCTGTAGGATTTCCACATTATTTGGGGACTCAGATATGGTTCCTAGTTTGCAGTCATCTGCGAACTTCATTAGCCAGAGGCCTTCTATGTTAGCCTGTACTTCAGAGAAATAGATACCAAACAGGAGAGGTCCCAGGACTGAACCCTGTGGTACTCCACTTCTCACTGGTTTAAGGTCAGATTTTGAGTGTACAACTTTTACAGTACAGGTTCTGTTAGTGGGCCAGTTGGCAACCCATCCTGTGACGTAGGGATTTATACCTAGTTTAGTGAGTTTAGCTATAATTCCAGAATGGAGGATGGTGTCGAAAGCCTTGGCGAGGTCAAGATAGGCTGCATGAACCACCTTACCCTCATCTACGGCTTTGGTGACTGCCTCAAAGAAGTCGATCAGGTTCAGGAGGCATGATCTGCCTTTCACAAACCTGAACTGGGTGGGATCCAGAGTTTGGAGGTACCAATGTCTTTGTTTATGAGTTCCATGATGATACATTCCATGGCCTTGCAGACTAGGCTTGTCAGGCTAATAGGGTGATATTTCCCGGGATCAGTGGTGGCTCCCCCTTTGTGGAGTGGGATAACTGTTGCTATACACCATTCAGTGGGCTCAAAACCTGATGTGAGGCTATGATTGAACATGGTGCTTAGGTGGGGAGTCAGTTCGTTCTGAAGTTCGTGTAAAATGCACCCTAGGATGTTGTCCGGTCCCATGGATGCTGTGTTTTGGATTTAGAGAGTGCAGCTTTTACCTGCATAGTTGTGATTACAGGGACTCTGCATTCTTCCTGTATAGATATGGGCTCTTTAGGGGGTGAGGGAGGGTAGAGTTAGCACTGAACCTATCTGGCAGGATGTTGACAATATCCATTGGTTCTGTAATTTTCGTGCCGTTGTGCTGTAACTCAGAGCAGATCTGGGTGTTGCCATTGAGATTCTTGACATAGCTATTGAATGCTTTGTGGTTGTCCTTAGAACCAGTGGTGATTTTGTTTCTGTAGCTAGCTTTGGAGGAGGCTGACCAGGGAGCTCCTCCACTCATGGGATTTTACTCTCTTTTGCAACAATTTCTTCCTTCTGTTGTACAGTTTGTGTATGGCAGGGGACCAGCAGATTGGCTTCCTTTATTTTTAGGATAGCATCTTGGTTCTGTTTGGGATAGCATGATCCATGCACTCGTGTAAGTGCTTATAGAGTGCATTTGTGTAGGATTCAGCAGTCGTAACCATATTGTCCATCTGCATGGGTGTCATGAAGTTCACCACTTTTGTCTTAAGCAGCATGAAGTTGGCTTTGGAGAAATTTTTTACCATGGTTTCCTTAATGGGGGGTGGAGGCGGGATGTGGATATCAAGGGTGATTAGCTTATGGTCAGATCGGGCCATTGTCCTACTGTACTCATCCCTCATTAGACCCATTATAGAATACAATGCCCCATTTGGTATGTACCTCTCAAGACATCTGCATCAACTGGAAAGGTTGCAGAAATACCTCACTAAAAGTATCACTGGCCTAAAGCAGATGCCTTATGCTGACCGCCTTAAAAAACTCCAGCTATACTCTGTCATATATCGTCTACTCCGAGGTGATCTCTGCTTAACATACAAGGCCATGTCAAACCCAGAGCTGTTGGACATGCTACACTTAAAGAAATCCCAATCCCTAAGAGCCACACTCTCCAGGGATCTAAACCTTGTCATCACAATAAACAAAACATGCTGGAGGGATAGGTTCCTGACCCAGAGACTCCCCAGACTCTGGAAGAGACTGCCCATACATGCCAAGCAGAGCACCTCTTTGGCCCTCTTCAAAAAGAACCTTGATGATTGGATGGGAGAAAGGAAATTCACCCCAAGGATCACGTCAGTCACCCTGCTAGACAGGGGTCCAGGGAAGTAAATAGTGTGGGAAGAAATAGCCAGGGAATTATTATGGCTAGGCTTGTATAGGCCCTAGGGCCGATAGCCTAGTACCAACCTATGAACCTATGAACCAACCTATGAACCTATGAACAAGGCATTGACTTCAGGTGTGGAACACTGGTCACTCATGTTGGTAATGTCTAGGTCTGGGATATTGTTTCCCCTGGTGGGGGTGTGGATAAGTTGATCCAGGGCATTGGAGTTTATGAATTCCATAAAGCGTTGTGTGAAGGAGTTGGTACACGAGTAGTTTTTCCAGTTAATGGTGGGGTAGTTGAAATCGCCCATTATTAGGGTGTTTGGTTGAACCCTAATATTTTCCAGTACATCAAGAAAAGAAGAGTGGGAATCTTGGGGCATGGTGGGGGATCTGTAGCAAGCTACAATTTGGATTGTAGATTTGCCCAGAGTTAGTTGAGTTGCACTTGGATAACCTTGGATGCATTATGCTGAGCAACTAGGCTGAAGGTGTGGATATCCTTAATGAATATGGATACACCTCTGCCTTTGGTGTTCCGGTCCAGGTTACATGGCCGAAAGGTGTGGTATAGCCTGGTTGTGCAGTGGTGCTCTCTGGAGCTTTGAACCAGGTCACAGTCACTGCACAGATATCGATGTTCTCCATTTTAAGGAGTGCCTCGAGTGAGTGCATTTTGAGATTTAGACTTCTAGCATTGAGTAGCATTACCCTCAGTTTTTGCTTGCCCGTTCTGTTATGGTGGTGAATTTGTCATTTGAACCTTGCCTAAAAAAGGCACTATAGGGGCAGCGAGACACTTAGCCAGTATCTGGAATCCCAGGGGTGACAGGTGCAGGCCATCTCTGGCAAAGCATCATTGCCTGTCGACCATGTCATCCCAAGCAGACAGATACTGGATCCCCCTAGAATGACACCAGAAGCTCAGTCAATTGTTGAAGTCAATAATTTTGTCCTTGTACTGCGGTATCATTCTAGGCGATGGCAGAATGATAATCAGGGCTAGGGTCATACATGCCTGGGCTACAAGATTGGTGAGCTCTTCCATGTCTCTTTTCATGTAGTCCAGGGAGGTATGTCTCAGGTCATTCACACCAACATGGACAATGACAGAGTCATATTTGTACTTGTTGTGGAGTGACCTGAGTGCATGGGTTATGTGGCAGATCCTGGCACCCGACAGGCAGCTGACAGTAAGCTTCTCCTTGTTTAGCCTGGTGAGTGCGACATCAGTGTGCCTGACTATAGAGTCACCTATGACTAGTGTGTTGGATACGTTGTTTTGCCTTATTGGCTGTGGTTGAGTGGCACACTGATTCTGTGGGCTATGTGTCATTTGGGTTGTGCTGGGGGGTGGACGTTGCTTGCATTTCTGCTTTGGAGGTCTCCGTTGCTTGGGTAGATTATTATTGAGAGCCTCCATGAATGTTTTTGTGTTTCTATGTGTGGATTTTGGTGGTGTAGATTTAGTGAGACTATGTGATAAGTGTGGTATGGTGCAAGTGTTTATCTTCTCGTCTTGAATGTCAAGTCTGGTCTTGGTTGGAGAGAGCTTTACCTCCAGATAAGTGCATCTCTAACAGGTTGTAGTGTTGGGTGGTAGGAGGAGAGAGTTGTCTGTGTACATGAGGCAATTTCTACATTGCCCCAAGATGCCCAGATTCATCAGATAGACAGGAGAGAACACTGAGAGCTGACACTTGGACATGCCTGAATAAAAAACTATTTTCCTCTAAATAAGTGAGGAAAGTGAGTACAAGAGCTGTTTTTCTCTAAGCAAGTGAGAAAAGTAAGTACAAAAACTGTTTTCCTCTAGCTTATTTAGTGCTTACAACAAGTTCTGAACAAGTGCTGAGCACGAATAAGCAAATGCTAAAACTAAGAATTTGTATCTGCACTAGACTAGTTACAGGAAAGAAACAAGTGCAAAGGCAGGCTTTCAAATCAGAAAGTTGAGAGAGATGGAAAAGATAGCCAGGATGGCCAATAACTACAGTTTCTGGGTCAGAACCACTCCTTATGTGGTAGACAGGTTACCTAGTGCTTACCACTCCCACTGACAAGCTAGAAGGCTTCCCTCCAACACAGAAAGGCTTGGGGGGCTCAGAAGCTTACATACAGTCCTGGATACAGCAAATCTCTAACTGGACTACACTGGTTACAGGAAAGGTAGGAAATAGGCTTACAGTTTTTTTTTGCTCATAGGTTCATAGATTCATAGGTAGGTACTAGGCTATTGGCCCTAGGGCCTATACAAGGCTAGCCAAAAAGGTACCCTGGCTTTCGCCACCCAAGAAAATTATTTTCCTGTGCCCCTGTCACGCAGAGCCACAGAAGTGATCTCCGGGGTGAATCTCCTATTACCCATCCAATCATCAAGATTTTTCTTGAAGAGTGCTAATGAGGAGCTCTTTTTGACATAGATAGGTAGTCTGTTCCAGAGTATAGGAAGTCTCTGGGACAGGTGTCTATCCCTCCAGCATGTTCTGTTTATTGTAGTGACAAGGTTTAGGTCACTAGAGCATGTAGTTTGGAGGGATTGGGATTTCTTTAAGTGGAGCATGTCCAGTAGCTCCACTTCATGTGTTATTTACATGTGTAGTCTGGGACAGCTGTGGTAATACACCTGGGTTGGGTGTTCCAGATTCTGCCAATATAGTTGTGTGGAGGGTATCACCTACCTGTGACTGTGAACATTACTATAAATGCAACAGGGGTTGATAAGTAAGTGGTGTTACTGGGCCACACAGAGAAGCTGATAGTGGGGACATGTCCAGGGATGTGCAGGACGGCTGATGGAAAGGTCCACAGCTGGCCATTTCTTTTACAGTGACAGCCTGTGTATATACCCTGCATTTGGGTGTAGGTCTGGACAATCACACCGCTGGGTGGGGGTGTGGACAGCAACATAGCTCTCAACCGATCAGAGACAAATCTCAACAGACTCAGGGACAAGTCCTCAAATAATCAGGGACAATCAGGGACAATATTTAAATATTTGTACTATTAGCTTGAAACATTTGCAGATTAAGAGACTGTGGTGTAATGTAGATATTCTGATGTAAAACATCTATAACTGGATTACTATCATTATTTATTAAGGGCGACTCACCACCTTTTCTTCAGCAATCACCAGTTTTAAGAGGAATTAAGAGGGATAGACCTACAATAGTAGTCTATATCAAGGACGTCCCTGAAGATCAGGGAGAGTTGAGAGGTCTGGACAGCAATCAAACCTTGTGATGCCAATTAGTCTGGCTTACATGCCTACAGTGGGGTGTTGCGACCATGTGTTCTTTGGTGTCATTTAGTGGGTTTGCAACAACACATCTGGTTATACCGTCCTTTGCCATGTAAACTAGACTTTGCTGCAGTGGGACTCATACTGGGCGTGGCTGCTCATTAGGCGTCGACTCTGCCCAATGCCCACTATTGCTTACATCCCTGGGGCAGTCCACATAGAACCGCTCCAGCCAACACCTGCACAGCTAGGCCCATAATGTCATACCTATAGTTCCCAGACTGCACTTCCTCTACAGTAGTCTTCCTTAGTCCGGGTGCAGGTTGGGTTTAAACACACCACTACACACTGCCAACTCTTCACTTCTCAGGACCCAACACATACATTGTCTTGCCCCATGGGTCATTAGACTTCCCCAACCTTTTAGTCCTGGAACATTCATGCCCTGCCGTAAGTTATCCATGGAATGGCTGGAAGCCCAAATAGCCATTAAATTCTTGGTTTGTCCCACAAGAGACATTCTTGCCTTTGTTTCAAGATTAGACTTGGCGGGTCTCTCCCACTGGTAGTATCCTGTCTGTAGTCTGGGAAGCAGTGGTTTGTTTACTTTTATTGTGTGTTTGTATGTTTTCACCTGGTTAGCTGCGGGGGTTGATTCTACGTGTTACACGTTTGTTGATTGGGCCTCTCACCCCCATTGGCACAGCCTGTGAAGACATGTAATTCTTAACTGCTGTATCATATCCTAGCTATATATATGTGTATATTTACACAAACATATATATATATATATATATATATATATATATATATATATATATATATATATTTGTATGCATATATATATATATATATATATATATATATATATATATATATATATAGTGCTGTACATATATATCTAACAACATATGGATGTATGGGTGTCTGCAGCTATATATAGCTATATGTGGGTATTTGTACCGCAGAGAGGGAGTGGTATATCTCCATGTAGTTATGGGTTTATATATATATATATATATATATATATATATATATATATATATATATATATACATATATATAGATATATATATATATATATATATATATATATATATATATATATATATATATATATATATATATATATATATATATATATATATATATATATATATATACACATGCACACACACACATACCTCTACATATTTACATCTACATCTGGTTATACCATTCTCTGCCATGTAAAATAGACTGTGCTGCAGTGGGACTCGCAGCAGGAGTGTCTGGCCATTGGGTGGCAGCTCTGCCCAATGAACACCATTGCTTACATCCCTGGGGCGGTCTGCATAGATCAACTCCAGCAAACATCTGCACGCCTAGACCCATAATTACATACCCATAGTTCCTCACCCGTGCCTCCTCTACAGCACACATCCTTACTCTGGGTGCAGGTTGGGTCTGAACACACCACTACACACTGCCCACTCTCCACTTCATGGGACCTATCTTGTACGTTGTCTCGACCCATGGGTCATCAGGCTTTCCCACCCTTGTAGTCTGGGTATGTACACAGCCCGCCTTGATAGGTCATCACACGGGCTTCCTCCTACAACAAGACATTTTTGGGGTGTCCCGCAAGGGACGCGCCTTTCTCTGTTCCAAGATTAGACTTCTCAGGTCCACTGTGTCCTCCACCGTTGTATCCTACCTGTGGTCTGGGGAGCAGTGGATCGTTTACATTGTTTGTGGGTTTGTTTGCATGATTCCCTTGTCCGGTTGGGAGGGGGGTTCATGCCTCGTGTTACACGTTTCTTGCTTGGTCTATGAACATTTGTCATTCTTAAGTGCTGTATCGTATCATAGCTATATATATGTGTATAACTACACACACACACACACACACACACACACACACACACACACACACACACACACACACATATATATATATATATATATATATATATATATATATATATATATATATATATATATAGATATATATATATATATATATATATATATATATATATATATATATATATATATATATATATATATATATATATATAGATATATATATATTGCTATATATATATATCTGACGATGTGGATGTATGGGTGTCTGCATATGTATATATATATATATATATATATATATATATATATATATATATATATATATATATATATATATGGGTATTTATTTATATGTATATGTGGGTATTTATTTATATGTCTATCTATGTATGTATACATATGTACTACAGAGAGGGGGAAGTATATATCTATTTAGTTATGAGTATTTATACTAACACATATACCTGTAAATCTTTAGCTACATATCTGGTAATGTTAACTGGTATTGCTGGATACTGTGTTTTGTGTGCATACTGGCCAACTTTGTTTGCCACATATGCTTTGCGATACCTACCACTAGATCCGTTGGTGTACACGGAGTCACACGTGACATCTGTTGTTAGTACCGGGAATACATTCATCCCATGCAGGACAACCAAAACATTGGGTATTCAACCTTCATCTACACCTAGGGTTACATAGGTACCCCTGGCTATGTGCATGGTCTATGGCATGTGCCACACCTAGGATACTTGGGTCGGGACATCATACGGGATGTGTCCCGAGGGGGGGACAATGTGTGGTGGTGTGGTAGCCACGGGTCGATAACCAGGGTAGGGGTGGTGGCTGCGTGTGTGCTATTGGTGGGGGGAAGCAGAACTGTGGGTTATGCATGTATAGGTTGGGGATGGCCTAGGTTGGATGGGCCTGTACTGCTCAGCCCGACTAGTGGGTGGGGGAGAGGGGTATGTGATGTCGACATGTGACACATAACAGAGGGCTGATTTCATTTCCTAGTTCAATGACAGACATACAGTACTATGAGTGTGGACGTGTATTGCAGGGTGGACGTGTTTGGCTGGGTGGGAGGTATGCAAATTTGTACGTGACGTGTATTGTTTGGAGCCTCTCAGGCCCATTGATGGTGCATGTGGACATATATGTTTCTGTTCATCTACCATTGGTATCTACAGATGTCTGGCCATATATACCTCTGTGGGTATATATATTTGCTTACATATGTCTAACTATGTCGGAATATACCTACGGAGACATATATCTGCGTACATATGTCACTTGATGTGTATATGTGGACATATAGATGTTGACATATATATGTGTAGTTGCCAGTCATATATATATATATATATATGTATATCTCTGGATATTTATATATATATGTATATGTATATATATATATATATATATATATATATATATATATATATATATATATATATATATATACATGTATATATGGTGCCGAAATTCCACAACTCCAACAATGAGAACACCGGCACCGGAAGATCGACAATGGAGAAGACCAACAGTTGAGAATCCCGATGCTGAGAACACCGACATGTTAAGGTAAGTGTGCGCTAGGGATGGACGTTAGGGTCAGGGTGTGGGTAAGTGTGCGATAGTGAAGGACTTGAGGGTTAGGGGCGGATTAAGTGAGTTAGGGTTAGGGTGCGGGTAAGGTAAGTGTGCGATAGTGACAGAGTTAAGGGTTAGGGGCAGATTAAGTGAGTTAGGGTTAAGGTGCAGGTAAGGTAAGTGTGCGACAGTGACAGATCTTAGGGTTAGGATTTGGGTTAAGATTAGTGCATAGATAGTTGTGTATGTAAGGTTTAGTGTAGGTTTGTAAGGTTTTTGGTATGCTTGTGTTGTGTGTGTGTTTTTCGGGAAAGGTATTTGTTTTGTTGATTGTCGGGATTTTGGTTTGTCAGGCATGTGAAGTTTCGTGTTTTTGAACTTTCTTTTTTTCGTTTTTTTCATGTCGGTTATTTAGTTGTCGGTGTTTTGGCATGTCGGTGTTATCAGGTAGACCTGTATATGTATATATATATATATATATATATATATATATATATATATATATATATGTGTGACTACATCTATAGATATGTTGCATCTGTTTAGTTAGTGATATATTTGTAGACACATGCCCATCTAGCTGTAGGTATACATTCTCTGTACTGTTGCATGACTGGGCTGGGGTTATGTTTCTGACAACATACAATTTCTGCATATCTGCTATGGCTTAGTGGTAAATCGTTTTGTGTATGGTGTGCATGGTTCTGGCCTTGCGGAGGCTGTTTGCTTTGTTGCTGGGCAAAACACTGGCCGTTGGATACGGTGTGCTTAAGGCACTTTCAAGTGGATGTTAGCGGGTTAGCGCAGAAGTAAGCACTGCTGACAGTGTCTTACATGTAGTGAGCTTCTCCTTTGGTTAATCTGTGTCGGCGGTGCTTCACCCCACCCACACGCACTTGCACATGCTCACTAGTGCTTACATATGCTTACTACTGCTTATCTGTGCTTACACCTGCTTACTGCTGACTTATTCATTATATGCAGTACTCTAGTTCACATTTAAATGTTATTTAGTAGGTTATACAGCAATAAAATGTAAATATATGTTCGTATACAGATTTCACATTGAAAATAGTATGTGCTGCAGTGGGACTTGAACCAGTAATGCCTGTTCGTTAGGTGGATGCTCTGACCACTACACTATTGCTGTGCTGTTTCATTTGCATATATCATCCTTGTTATCCTCTTCAGCCTTTTAAGCTGCTTTAACCGTAGCTAAGCGATGGGCACACCCGCGCACCTACAGTTAGCTGTACTCAGAGTTTTAGAGATAAATACAGGGGTTACTTCTTTTTATTTTTATGTCCTGTCACTGTTGTACACATGGGGGACTGTTGGTGGGGATATGCGGACACCTATGAGCGGTCTCGCTCGTTTATTTACAGTTTCTGCTGTTCTACTTTGCAGGGGCGTGTTTATTCTGAGAACTCTGCTCTCAGACATGCCCCCTGCACTCGTCCACGCTCCATGTAGGATTAGGAGGTCAGGCAGTGCCTTCATTAATATACTTGGCGTGCTGCCATCCTCCTCCTAAACGGCAGCTTACTAGGGCAGATAGCCTAGTACGAACCTATGAACCTATATTCTCATCCTAAGGGGTGGTGTAAGCCACATACACTCTGGCTAGGCTTATAAATGCCCTAGGGCAGATAGCCTAGTACGAACCTATGAACCTAAGTGCAGGACTAGCCTAGTCCTGCATGGAAGATTAGTGAATCCGGGAGAGTGCCTTTAAAACTTCTAGTAATCCTGTAGTGGGTGCCTTAATGGTTAAATTTCCTTGTGTAACTAAAGATCGCCCATTATTTCACTTTTTGAATGTTGCTTACTGACTTTGTTTGTTACAAGGAGCCTTATAAACTCTTTATTTAATTTAGTTTTCACTTTATTTGTATAATCATGCACTACCTGTCTCTGTAATCTGACTCTTGTTGTTGATACTGCTATTTACACTTGCTGTATCAAAATTTTTTTGTTTGCTGACCCTGACCTTACTTTAACTTTAAAACTCTACTTGTAAATACACATGTACCTGGCAAACACACACAGCTGGCAAACAAAAGGCAGGCAACATGTGTAGCAAAAAAAAAAAAATTCTCCTACGTGTTGTCATTATTTTTTTTTCAACGTTTTCCTGCCTAACAGCTTTGAGAGTATCCTGAGAAGCACCAGCATATAAAGAAGCAGACACTTTATTTCGTCTTCTCCCTCATCAGCATGTGATTGCAAAGCATGCTGAATATGCAACTTTTTATCTGATATGTGTATATGTATGTGTGTGTGCCTTATGTCAACAAACAGTTAAAGTCTGCGTTTTCAGAGATACTGGTGATGTTACTTTCGGTGAAGTTACTTCTGACCACATGCAGCAATAAGAAGGAACATAATTAAAAATATCATTATTCACCAGAGTAAAATATGAAGTCTATTTCTGCAGATATTTTGAATTTTAGGCAAAAGTAACAAGTCTCAGTCATACATTATCCACACAGGCAGTCACCAACACTTTCTAGTTTACTTTTATATAGGTACATATACTAAGTGCAACTATACGTGTAATCCCATCACAAATGTATATATATTCAGAGTTCCTTTTCCAGAGTGCTTCTAAAAAAAGCTACAGGGATTTACTCTGTAGCAAGATGAAAGCTTCAAACTTGACTGTAAGGTTTAGGTTTCACATCTGGATCATTGGACTACAATTTTAAGTAGGCTTGTGACTTCTTGAATTTAAAAATAGCTCTTCAAGTAGGACACGTGGCATAACTTCTGCTGCTGCTGTTAAAATGATGCATTATATCTGCTGACATCACGTGCAGCCAGCCCCAAGAGCGCTGGTGATAGCATTTCATTTATGCAACCAATAGCATTTCATTTATGCAACCATTATATTTAGCAGGAGACCTAAACACAATGTGCCATGTGATTTTTCAGGTGCTAATATTATGTAGCAGCTGAGTGATAACAAGGAACAAGGGAAAAACATTTCCAGGGTGTTTGAACCCCCAGAAAAATATTCTTGTTAGAAAATCAGTTATTCACATCACATATCAGATGATGCCAGAAAATATTTGTGCAAAAAAATAAAATGCCTTAAGTTTTCCCATCTCATATTTGTTTTATAAGTTGACTGAAGAGTTATAATGGAGATGTAAAATCAGGAAAATGTTAAAAATGTATATTTGGGTCTACTGTATGCTGACACCATCTCTCTTTTTTAACTTTACTTGTGTAATTAAATCTTCATGCATGTATGTTAGTGCTGATGGATTAGATTTATGAATTTCTTCTTTTCTGAAGTGCCTAATATTTTAAATGCCATGGAGTATTTCTGAAGCATTCTTTGGTACAGCATTCAAGAAGCCAGGAAATTCTTGAGACACCTACGTTCTTTTCTAAGAACTGATAATATTCACTTGTTGAAGGACTACTGGGAGAGAGTGTGCGTGTGTGTGTGTGTGTGTGTGTGTGTGTGTGTGTGTGTGTGTGTGTGTGTGTGTGTATATATATATATATATATATATATATATATATGTGTGTGTGTGTGTGTGTGTGTGTGTGTGTGTGTGTGTGTGTGTGTGTATGTGTGTATATATGTATTTACAACTTTGCTGTGGGTGATGGGTCACAGGGGCTTATCATCTCACATCACTGACTCAACAGTGTTTTATATTTCAGTCAGAAGATTGCCTTTATCAAACAGCAAACAACATTCCCTGCATAATTCCACTCAGCATATGGGGATTTCCATTACAATGAAAGAAATGTGTATGCATTTCAAATGTGCACTCAGTAGTTACATTCCATCTACATTAATAACCTCTGAATAAAGTGTTCTTTCATTTGCAGCTGATTAACTTGTGACAGCAGTCATTTAGTCACGATTGCTCCTGTCAAAGCAGGTATGAAAACCCATTCCTTTCTTGTTCTCCAGATTGCCATTTGTTCCAAATAAATTATAACAATATAAAATATTGAATGAATAAAGGTGATTGCAGTCTACGCTTGACAGTGGAGCAGCAGCTCCCCCCTGCACAACATCCTGTTTATTTATTTTTCTCTTAGTTTTCATTGACTTACATTTACTGCTACCATGATGCATTTTCTCATCTATCCAGATTATCTCGTCACTTCCTTTCTCATTTTATTTATTTCATAATTTCATTTTTGTTGATGAGGTATGACCTGCTAAGCAATCACAGTTTTATACAGGGCACCCAGTGAAAAGTAAAGGATAATAATAATAATAATAATAATAATAATAATAATAATAATAATAATAATAATAATAATAATAGTAATAATTCTATTTATTTTTAAAGTGTCTTACATTCTTGGGAGACAGTTGTTATCTCCTGGTTATACAGTGTCCTCTAAATATTTGTTTGATTAGGGAACTACTGGCACCTTTTGTAAATCCTCCTTCCCCGGCAGATTTAATGGATGACTCCTTAAAATGTTTTTTGCTGTCTTTATGCCCTAAAGGTGTCTGAGATTCCCAATGCTAAAAATGTCTCTATAAAGCCAGATACTCTGTTTCTCAAGTATGTGCAACAGAATCTTCCCAAATCTCTCCCATTATGATATGCTGTATAAATGAAGGTTCTGCCTGTCATTTTTATTTATTCATCCTGCAAAATGATATCATTTTCTTCACAGCGTTTGTCTTGGACGCTGATCTTTTCTGATCTTTTGACAAGAAACATTGAGGAGCATAGTAATTTGAATCTTGACAGATGGAAACTCTTGCGGGGATATTCAGAATGCTACATAACATGACTGCACTGTGCTAAATAATGTGGAAGATTTGGTGTGACGCAGCCCAGTGCTACTTTGGTATGCAACAAGGTTGACATAGCATAAGTATGCCATGGAAAGGTTTGCATCAAAAGCAAGAGCAGCCAAGTAATGTGCTGCTACAGTGGCCATGCTATGTGGTCATGTGACCAATACAAGATGCACAATAAGGTGACATGATCTATGATATGTATGTTCGCATGCACAGCAAATGGCATCAAAGTTGCAACATGGGTACTGCGAACAGACCACATAGGGCCAGGGCAGCAAAGTGCTAACTTAGTTCATCACTGAAATGGGGAGGAAAGTAGGAGGACACATAAAGGGAAGATGAGAGCAGAGAAAGATGGCTGTTTTTAAATGTGTGTCTATTTTCCTTTTTTACAAGAAGGGTTGAGAGAGATGGTAGTAAGCAGCATATGTGGGAAGGAAGGAGGTGATAGGGAGGGTACCATGGGCAAAGAAATCAGTATGAAACAATGGTAGAAGCAGGCAGTGATGGTATGGACACAAATGTGGGGCAACAGTGGAGAGATGCAGACAGACAGAGGCATGACAACTGGTGATTGGGAAGGCTAGACTACAAACAGGGCAAGGGAAGTGAAGTACAAAGAAGGGGAAACCATGATGGTGGATAGGGCAGGGAATGTACAATGAGGATGACAGATTAGCCAAAAGGAGAACCCTTGCAATGTCAGTCAGCATCATGGCGCTCATCTTGTGTAGACTTTAAAGAGGGGCTTGACTGTCTGTGCAAAACTATTGACTACAGAAGAAGTTGCTACAGAGTACCAATGCAGGCATTTATCTGTCAACCACCTCTACCATCACCAGTGGCTGTAGTTGCTAGATGTCCCAGGGGGTCCCCTTTGTGATAATCTCAGCTGAAGATCCTCTGATCTTCATCTGAATGGTGCCCACAGAGGTCACCATCAAGACCTCCAGGGGGACCTTCATCTATATGCAGATACGCAGGACTGTTACTGCTGGTGACCCAGCAACAGACACATTGGGCAGTGCAGGTCCATGTGACAGGCACCTAATCTTGTTTTACGCCACAGCTGACCTGTGGAGAGAGACAGAGAAAAAAAAAAGATAGAAAAACAGTGCAGCGATACACATATAGGACACTTTTATTCCTAATTTAAAGGGCATGTTAATGCCTACAGCATTTACTCTACCACCTGAATAGACTGCCCTACCTCCAAAAGCAGATTTCACAATTCAACTTTACCTTTTCTGACATCAGACACAAAAAGGTCAGTACCCAGTGCAATATGTTCCTCCTAGTAGATGGCTATAACAAAAAGGTAAACTCAGAACAATGCACTGCAAACCCATAACAACATGTTGACAGCAGAATGCTGTCTCTCTCATTCTTTCTCTCTCTTCATAATGTATGCCTTCCATCAGTGGAGCAAGCTGAGGTGGCACCTCCACTGTTCACAGTGCATGTTCTTGCACTGCTTGACATAGTGGGGGATACCACTGCCCTGGAAAGACAGCCCAAGGTATTGATCTTATCACTGACCAGCAGCAGGCATGCAATGATTTTTGTTTCCTTGATGTGCTGGGCAGGAGCGCTACTATCATCAGCTCTTGAAGAAGCTATGTTCACTCTAGAGTTCAGAATGAGGTGGAAAATGGTAACTCAATGTACATGGACACATATTAGGACACAGCATGCCATCCTTAATGGCAATGTGGGTGCAGTCAGTTTGTCTCCAGAACAAAAGTGAAATGGATGAAGTTGTAGAATACCCACATAGTTGAGGATCTCTATGCTGCTGTACATGGAAAATCAAATATGATGCTCCACCTTTTACAGCATCTCACCAAGGAAGTGATGTAGGATTTGCAAGGCTGACACCTCATGAAACTCCTAATGTATCTCCTGCCAGATACTTGGAGGTCCTTATAGCATTGATGCTTAGTGCTACGTAAACTTTTATTTCCACTTGAACTGACACTCTATGCATCCCCTTGATTCCATGTGAAGGCATCACATGTCTACTAACTCCTGTATGGTGTCTTTTGTTCACACAGTAGCATTTTACAATTTCCTGGTCATGGAAGCAGAACATTAGCAGCTGGTGTGCTCAGCTGTAATACGGAGTATGATGAGGCACATCATGGAGGTAATGTCTTCGAAGGAGTCCACTAACACACACTATGTAGATAATGACAATGATACTTCTAACACCATAATGTGAGGAAAGATCCCATTCACTAGTAATCCTGTTGGTCAGAGTAGCTGATTGCCATAGCTGTCCGTGCATTTATACATTTCTGAATCGGTCCATCATGTTGGGTTTCACCATTTACATACATGATGGATCTGATTAACAAGCTGCTATTCATTTGCATGCTATTATGTGGTCATTGGCATATCATGCCTACCATGCTATTTTCTGTAGCACAGTCACACTACTTGTTTTTCTGAATTGCCTCCTCTCTGCACATTGCTTCTCACAATGCTATTTCATGTAATGCAGGCCATTAACTGTGTCTGAGCAAACTTACAGGTCTCATTTACTACAGTATTAAGAGATTCAGGTCTACATTAAAAGGTCAAGCAGACAGATAATTGAAAACCATATGGTCGAGACCATATGATCAACAATTCAGTCTGCCAAAAAAACTGAAACCCAAACAATATCCGCATACAACAAAAACAATGCTTTTGCAGGGGGGGCATCTTCCCTGCTCTCCCCCACACCCTCTGCTAATTATATATACCAACTCCAAGATCACATTACAGTGGGGAAAAGAGTACATTTTCTGATCCCTGCTGTAATGCGATCTCAGCCACAATGGTTTGATGGGCTGAATTGTCGATCATATGGTCTCAACCACATGGGTTTCGATGATCTGTCCATTCGATTTTTTGACATAGACCCAAAGATTCTATAAAACATGGCACATATTATTTCATGTTCCTGATGGAGGTGATAACTTTGATCTTATTATTAGATCATTTATTTTTGTCACTTTCACTCACCCCCCCCCCCATACTTATAGGATTTGAAGTTATGTAAGCAAGCATATACTTGCACAGTTTGTTAGTGAAAAAACATGTAAGAAGACCCTTACAGGATGTAAACAACATGTCTTATATAGATGACCTAAAAGACCTTTCCCTTTACCCTGTTTCCTAATGACTATTAAGGGGTGATCTATTCCTAACCTACAAGGCATTCTCAAATCCAGTCCCGATGGAACTGTTACACATTTACAAAGCAAACAGCATGAGGATTACCCAATCCAAGGATCTAAACCTGGCCTGTGACATGAACAAAACATGTTGGAGGGACAGATATGTGTCTCAGAGATTACCCCTTCTCTGAAACAGGCTACCCATTAACATGAAGCAGAGCCCCTCACTGACCCTCTTCAAACACAGTTTGGATCAATGGATAGGGAATCACAAATTCACTCCTGTGGTGGTGCCTATATCCATTATGGACAAGGGCAGTCTGTGAAGTACTCAAAGGCATAGGCACAAACCTAAGCCATCTTCTATCCCTTAAGTATCAAAGATCTGGGCAAATCCAAACAATAATAGCTAGGCCTGTAAAGAGTCTTGAGCCATTAGCCTAGTAATCTCTTATGATCTTATAAACCTTCGGCACCTAAACTAGGGTCTTGAGCTGTACTATTAAAGCATATTGGAATATTGCCTTTCTATATTTATTGCACTTCTTCTTTTTCTTTGTCTGCTGTTTATGCATATTCTCCACTTTCAGGAACACCACAGTACATGATAATGTCACCAGCTCCTGTTACTATTTTTCTTCCCTTCTGATTCATAGTTTGGTGGTAATGTTGGCTGGTCATGGTCTCAGACACATAATTCCTTATCATGTTGTTATTTTGGGACTGAGGGTCTTGGTGCCATTATTTCCTTTGCTTCCCTTCCCTAGCCCAGAGCTTATTCTGGTTGTGCACAGTCCGCCTTGCAGAAAGATGACAGTTCATCACCCCATCAACATTTTTCATTCGCCATCTTCCTTTTAGTATTCCCTTTAATTTGTTTCTCTAATCTGCTACTTATTCTGGTTTTCAGTAGGCACCAGACAGAGGCACAATGTGATTTCTCATCCTGTCTCCATTTTGTCACTCACAATTCTCCCTGTTATTACTTCCCTTCCCTTTCTTCCCTTGTCTAGTCTCATTCTTATACTTAATGGGCACTATCAGACATCATCCATTGCTTCCTTCAGTTCCTTTCCCTACTTAGGTTCAGGCCTCAGGTTGAGGCACATTTCTTCATCTAGTATCAATCTGTCAATCACTCATTGGCAGTTACCACTTGGTTCTCTCCTGGTTGCTACCACAGACATGGACTTAAAAATAAGCAAATAAACTAGTCAGATGTCTTTATCTGACTTCATTCATTTTCTGTTTCTGTATGATAGTATATCTGATATATGGACTCAGCACAGATTATATCTTGGATAACATGGAAACCAACTATTTCCTAAAATTTCCCTGTATGAAATGAAATGTGGAAAGATTTATACCATCCTTCTCTCCAGTATCTGGATATCATTAGTTCCTATATGAGGTTCTCTGTGCATCATATATTGCCTATTATCTCTTCACAGAGGAAAAGAGTAGCTATGGAAGTTCTCAGTCAATCCCACTCAGATTGGTTGTCAATTGATTTACATTTAGTCCAGAACTGTTGTCATTAACATCAGGCAAAGGACCAAGGAAACACTTGGTACTGCTTTTCTTAGCTATTTCATCACAAATTATCCCTTCTTCTTCACAAGTAACCTTATCAGTCTGGACTACTGCAGCCGGGAAAATTTGGGCTCCTTTTTCTTCCATCAGGCCTATTGCTTGAGGAACTTCTGACTATATGATTTCCATTTATCAAAAGAAAAATGTTATTTACTTAAAGTCTTAAAATATAAACTCTGCAGATAGAATTGCATTATTTGATATATGACTACAAGTGGCTTATGGGAAAAGGCAATACTTTAAAGAATATTCTGTCAATGGTGGAACCATTGGCGGGGTTAACAAGAACAGAAAAGGGAGAGAATGGAGAAAGGTTACTTGCAGTCAGTTCATTGATGCAAAATGATTTGGAAAAAAGAGCAGTACAGAAGTAGTTAAGAAAAGAAATGAGGACGTAGGTGTGATTTATAATTCATTTATTGAAACAGTAACTTTACATACAGTACTATCTTTGCTTAGTACTGAGACCCAGGTAACTAGAGTTCAATCAGTAACTCCAGCACTGGATGAAACATAGAGCGAGAGAAAGAGAGACAGGGGGAAATAAAATGTGCCTGTTCACCCCCCACCTCTCTCTCTCTCTCTTTCTCTCTCCCTCAGGGGAGGGGCAGGGTTCTGTGATGGGGAGGAGTGTAGTTGTGTGGTTGGGATTCTGTGGAACATAATGGAGTTCATGCCACATTGAGAGGGGGTGGAGTCACAGAGGGGAGGTGACTTGCATGTTGTGGCAGTGTGTGGCTTTGTAGTGTTGCACTGCATGTCTCTTGATAGTGAAACCCAAGATAGGCACATTACTCATGGACAGAAGAGACAAAGTTCAAGTCTGGAACCAACACAGAGGGATTAGGGATGAAAGTTCACCAGCCCACAGCATGACATGCTCATCCTTACCAACAAACCTCTTGCCTCTAGTAACCAAAGGGAAACAAATGGGCTAATTAGGTAGATTGTGGGAAGAGCAGATGGTCAGCAGGAAGCAGATAGAAAATAAAAACAGCATTATAATTAAAATAAAGGAAATTACTGTATACAGCAACAACTGCACATTCAAAGACAAACTTTATAGCTGTACAGATGCACTTTGAAAAATTACAAAAATATATGAATAGCTAATGCCTGGGTAGATGGGGGTATTTAGAAAGATTCATACCACCGTCATGCTGCACTAAACAGCATAGAAAGTGTAGCATGTCATAGTCTGAGGTTGATCTTGTATGCAAGAGTTCTGTCATGCAGTGTTCATGCCAGGGACAAGACTGTGTATTAAGCAATTATAACTGCAATAATGTTAGTAATTGCATTGCTGGAGTATCCATGATATGTGTAGTCATGTGACCAAAGGGAAAGCCTCAAGCAGGTGGTGCATCTGATGCTATGTGCATTCACAAGCACAAATAAACATCTCATGGGTGCAGCATTGGGTACTGATAGCAGTCCACACAGGGCTGCCACAGCCAAGTGCTAAGTCAGTTAATCATATAAAGAGGGAGATAGTAAAGTTGGAATTGGGGAAAAGGCAAGCAGAGGAACATACAGCAGGCTTAAATGAATGGAAAATAGATAAGGAAGGTAAGGTATATTTTGTTTTTGCTTGTGGGACAGGTGCTAAGTTTCCATTGTTATAAAGAATAGTAGAGGGGAGTGGGCAGCTAGGAGTAAGTCTATGAAGAAAGGAGGGTATAAAGAAAGACGCAGGGACAAACAAACAAACATATAGCATAGAGACTGATGAGAAGTATTGACAAAAGGATAAGCAACAATGGAGAGGCACAGGCTGATAGAAGGTGGACAACTAGTGTTGAGAAGGACTGGACTAGAAATGGGGCATGAAGAGTGACACATAAGGAAGCTGGATACCATAAAGGGGGAGAAGGAGGGGCACTGAGGGGCTGCCTGACTAACACAGAGGTAAACCTTTCCAGATGTAAATCACCTCTGTAGCTGATATCATGGGCAGACACTGACTCTGGTGACCTGATGGATGGGGCTGGCTGACCATGCAACTTTATCAATAATAAAAATAAATACTCTAGGGTGCCATTTCAGGTACCAGCTACTGGTCCAGCTCAGTTCTCACCAGCCACTGCCCTTCCTCACAGGTGACCAGGAGAACCCCTGAAGACCACTCTAACAAGAAGATTCTACACACACTCCTGAAAGGAGTGCATCAGTGAGCCCTCCAAATCACCTTCCAAAGGGTGACCTTCATCACACTGCAGTGAGGAGGCCGGGGATTGCTGAAGACCCATCAGTAGGTATATTAGCCCATGCAAAGCTAGGTCAGCTGATGCTTTACTTCAGTCTGCACCACAGCTGACACTGAAGAAAGTGAAATATTTAAAAAGAGAGAAACAAATACAACAATTTAATGCATGTTTTGGACACTTTATTAAAATATTACTATACAAACAGCTGTAAACTATGTGTACTAGAGAGCATGTCATGTCATCTTAGAATGGTCATCTGAGTGAATTAAATCTCCTGTAAAACATAAAACAGACAGTAAGCTGTATTCAGTATCCCTGATAACTGAAGACAGTTATAGTGATAGGTGATGGACTGAATGAATGGTGCCAAACCAAGGGCAGAATGCTTACAATTAAAAGCTGGCTGCCATTCTAAAACCTGCATCTTCCACTGAAGGAGCATGTCGAGCTAGTGCCTCTGCCAGTTACTGCAACTGTCTTTGCACTGCTTGCCAGAAAGGTCATGTCAGTGGCATCACCTGCCGGGCAGCAGTTTTATAGAGGAGATCAGCAGTTGTTTTCAGGCCACAGCAGGTGAAAGCCCAGTGAAACAAGCACCTAAAAATGACATGTTAACTCTGCATGTCAGAATGAGAAGGAAAATGATAGCTTTCTGTGCACAATCCCACACAATGGTTATCATGTGATGTGCATCACTGGAAAGCATGGCAGCACAACACTAGGTGTCATCTGCATAGACTGGCAGTAATCGTCTATGTGTGCACTGAGCATATGACCTCCCAACCTGAACACGGGCAGAGATGAGCATGGTACTCTAGCTGATAATGCATAGTATCACAGCTGCAATTCAGAGACAATCATGAGAAATCACCTCATTAGGATAATTACTGTGCTATGATGCCCATTGTAACATGCAGTTACTATATTACAGAAGACTGCATTACAAGGAACAATGTGAGAGTTGGAATATAGTGGACAACAGAGTGTGCTACCATATAGGTAAACTGGCAGCAGATATGACAATCGATAATGGAATTCATGACTGCAGTGTGCACACAACAGTACAAGGAAGTGACAGAACTGATAGTGAATAGATGAATATGTGGAGTAACAGAGCTCATGGCATGACATGAGACTGTTATGTTGTTGAGGAACTTCACCTAGACAGGAAATAAGAGGACACGATTAGGACAGTTTACAGCCCTGCTGTGGGAAATATCCTAACAGGAAACAGAGGACAATGTCAGAACATGGCATAGTCATGCCATGGAGGTCTCAGACAGGAATCAAGGAACAAAATCAGAACAGGTTGATGTCCTACTGTGCATGGTATAGAATAGTGTGCTATATGCACTTGAACTGTCAGATATATTATATGGGATATGAGGTCTCCTGTACACATGGCACAGCATGTGATTGCTAATGAATGGTAAGCAGTGGTAACATGCCCATTGCCACCATTGCTATGGTGTCCGAATGGTGACAGCATAGTAGCAGGTGGGTAAATGGCCATTGAATGTGAACAAGGGACAGTTCTGAGACATTATGGGCTGGTGAGAACAGTCATACATGTACGCAGGCACACACATGCACTTATCCACATGTGTAACTCACAAGTGTATGTGTCTTGTCATTGGACTGATAGAATGGCAAAGACTGGAAAAAAATTACCACACTGGAGACAGAGGTGATTGTACAGGTTTTAAACATATACGGCAGGTATATACTTGAGATAGGTAAAGCACACAAGTTCTTCTGGGATCAGGTGTGGCAGGGAGTGGTGCAGGACATCAGTGGTGTGGGTTTTCCTAATAGGACAGTAGTACAGATGCATCAAGGGGATGCCAATATGATACTATATGCCAAGACCAGGAAATTGCTAGAGAAAGGTCAACAGCAGGAGGTTGGTAACCAGCACAAAGCTACATAATTGATCTGGGGGGAATTCCTGGTATCCCTGTCGGAGGAAGCCAAGAAAAATGTCATACCTGGTGTTAGCTTGAAAGTAGAAGCTGGACTGGTCACAACTGCCTGGTTGTCCTTATTGGAGATATCCAATTACTATACTACAGTTATCCCCTGCAGAACATGTATGCATATCTCCTCTCCAGGAACATTGGTGCTGCAACAATGACACCACAAGGTATATGTGTTCTTATAGATTATATACATAATTGGCATGTAGCAATCTATTTGTCACATGGTGGGAGGAGTGACACTTATGATCTCGAATTGCCACAGGTACATTATCTTTATGTTTTCACAAGCTCCGCTTTAGCACAACAGGTCAGAACATGCCTGCAGTATGATTACCTGTCTCTGATAATGACAGCGACAACATGCCCATGGCAAAGTTTGATAAGACTGAAGCACTGTCAGCAACACTAACATTTGGAGGACACACACACACACACGCACACACACACATACATCTCCCACCTCTGAAATGATGGTGAATGGGCAATACAAACCTCTGGTATCCCCTGTATTTAAAGTAAGATGTCATGTCCATATTGTCCAGTCCAAGCTGCAAAGGTGTCACCACCATAGGGGAGAGGTTAGTCAGGGGTCATCACTGACATGACTGCATGCCATTCACTGAACTAGGTGTCAGCCGTGACTTCAATCAATGGATGTACAGGACAGTGATCTGGGCACAGTAGATCACTACACACATGATGTTGGAGATGTTGAGTGTGCTGTGTGTCCAGCATGAGGAAGTGCAACCACTGTGAAGGCTGCAGGATATCATGCAACACAAACAGATTGACTTGGCATGTAAGGATCTGAAGCTGAAAGGCTTGCTGAAAGCAGTTATGACCTAAATGGCATCCACTGGTACATCTGTGAGAATGCTGGCAAATTCCCACTGTGGCCATGAAAGGAGAGAGATGAGCATTGAAGAATCACAAGCCAGGTATATGTAGATGGTACACACCAGTCCAAGGACAGCAGCATAGATGCCTCTGGCCCTAGGTGTGGACAGTCCCATTGTCATAATTCATACACTTCCAGCTTCAATACAGGAGGAACTCACTGAGACATCCACTTAGGCTCCCTCATTTCATTGCCATTCCATTCCCTTCTTGCCCTACTAAGTGAAACCCTGAGATGTAGGCTTTCACAGGTTCACGGATGTTTTCTTTCACTACCTGTGTACACAGGGGCCACAGCAGTGTTCCTGTATACAATTCTGAAGTGGTTCTCCATCCACCAGATAGTTTTCTCCAGTCCAGGTACTACAGGACCACATCAGACACCCAGATAGTGTTCTCCTCATGGAAGCATATCCACCTCCTATAACCCTTCTATCTATGTTGACACAGCTACCCACTGTCACTGTGCCCCACCCTAACCGTGCAAACAGTGATGATGATTTTGCATTGCCTACCTTCTAACTTTTGTGGGTATGGAAATGTCTGTTGCATAGCATGGCTAGTGAATGTACTTGGATGCACAGCTTGAATAAGGTAACGCATGCATCAGTAGCTGTAGACAAGATGCAGTCGCTTTATCAGTGTCGCAACATATTATATCTGCTCCTGTCTTGTATAGGGTACTGCTACAGATAGTTTATCGGATGACACCTCCTCTCTTGCTGACAGAGATCTGTCTCACACGTACTATGATGTGCTTCTCAAACATTTTGGAAATATAGAGTATGTTTTAGAACATTTATTATAACTGTATTTGCCTTAATATTGTTACATCTCAAGTGCTCTAGGTTGCACTGCATCTGAATTGTTTGTGTGTTTTAGCTGCTTTTCTGTATATATAGACTTCTCTGTATATGTAGACTAGCTACTTATTCTGCTGTATTACTGCCTCAAATAGTTTTTCAGTTGTGCACTTGCCTTGCTTCATTTAAAAAGTTTTAAATTGCTAATTTTGTAGAGTTTTAATTTCATTTACTGTTTAGGACTACACACTCAAGTGTGTTAGCCTTTTCTGTGTTTATTTACTGTATTATTGCATTGTTTAGCCTGTTTTAACAAAAAAAAAAAAAAAAATACTATCTTGTTTGCTCGTTTCCCGCCTTCCCTAGCCAGTCCAGATCCCAGGCTTTGCTTGTCTCGGAACTTTATTTTCTGTGTTCAGAGCTACCCAGACCTTGCATTGGTAGAGGGAAGTCCTACTGCTTACCAGTGGGAGTGGTGAGCATTGTACTGCCTATCTAACACTAGAGGAGTGGTTTCCAGCTCTGAAATTGTAATTTTATTAGCCTTTTTGGGCTGATTTCTATCCCTTTCAACTTTCTGTCTTAAAAACGCATGTGTTTGCACATTTTTTGCATCGTGCAGCCCCACGAGGCTACAGTTAAACTATTCCAGGTGCCAGAAAGTCTGCTCTTCAAATTTTCCCTTAGAACTAGCTGGTTTCTCAGTAGTAGCACTAAAATCTGAACCCCTGTGACTAGCCCTTGCTCTGGAACCTGCTGGAAAGCGCTAGGAAGCCTGAAACTGATACAAGCACTCAACTCTCCTTGTCAATAAGGAGAAATTAATCATAGGCACTAAACAGCCTATAATTGCAAAGTACCTTGCAAAGGTAAGGGAAAACAGCTGTTATACTTTACAAAAGAAACACCTAAACAGGCATGTCCAAGGGTCAGCTTCCAGTGATTTCTCCTGTCCACCTGGTGAATCTGGGCATACTGGGGCAATGCGGAACTGCCTCATGTACACAGACAACCCTCTCCTCCTACCACCCAACACTACAACCTGCGAGAGATGCACTTACATAGCCAAACTGGAAGCAAAGCTCTCTCTGGCCAAGATTGTGCTAGACAGTCAAGAGGAAAAGGTTAACACCTGCACTACACCTCAAGCAACTCATAGCCCTTCAAAACCCACACCATCAACACCTACACATAGCAACACTAAACCCACATATGCGGAGGCCCTTAACATTAACGTGCCCAAGCAACAAGGACCTCCGAAGCTGAAATGCAAACACCAGTCACAACCAAAGTGACACATAGCTCACAACACCAATGTGCCACCCAACAACAGCCCCTAATGCAAAACAATGTACATAACACTTTAGTCATAGGTGACTCTATAGTTAGGCACACTGATGTTCCACTCACCAGGCTGAACAAGGAGAAAATTACAGTCAGCTGCCTGTCAGTTTCCAGGATCCGCCACATAGCACATGCACTCAAGTCACTCCACAAGAAGTACAAATATGACTCTGTCATTGTCCATGCTAGAGTGAATGACATAAGATGTACCTTCCTGGACTACATGAAAAGAGACATGGAAGAGCTCTCGGATCATGTGGCCTAGGCAGGTATGACCCTAGCCCTGAGTAGCATCCTGCCTTCACTCAGAATGATACCACATTATAAGGACAAAATTATTGACTTCAACAATTGGCTAAGCTTCTCGTGTCATTCAAAGGGAATCCAGTGTCTGTCTGCCTGGGAAGACATGATCGACAAACCACGATGCTTTGCCAGAGATGGTCTGCACCTGTCACCCCTGGGATTCAGGTTACTGGCTAAAGCTCTTGCCACCCCTATAGTGCCTTTTTTAGGCAAGGTTGAAAGGACAAAACCACCACCGCAACAGATAGAAGCATGCAAAATCTGAAGGTAATGCTACTCAATGCTAGAAGTCTAAACCTCAAAATGCACTCTCTCAAGGTACTCCTAAAAATGGAGAACATCGATATCTGTGCAGTAACTGAGACCTGGTTCAAGGCTCCTGTGAGCATCACTGCAATACCAGACTACAACTCTCACCACACTTTTCAGCCACAAAACCAAGACTGAAACACTAAAAGTGGAGGAGTGTCCATATTCACCAAGGATATTCACACCTCCAGGCTAGTTGCCCAACATTATGCATCTGAAATTCTCCAGGTGCAACTAACACTAGGTAAGACTGCAATCCAAATTGTAACTTGCTACAGATCCCCCACTATGCCCCAAGATTCTCACTACACCTTTCTAAACATACTGGAAAATATTAAGATACAACCAAACACCCTAATACTGGGTGATTTCAACTACCCTGCCAATAACTGGGAAAATTACTTGGGTACCAACTCCTTTTCCCAATGGTTCTCGGAATTCATAAATTCCAATGCCCTGGATCAACTAATCCATTGTCCCACCAGGGGCTCCAATATCCTAGACCTGGTCATTACCAATATGGGTGATAGATGCTCCACACCAGTGGTCACCCCCTCATTGGTCAGGTCTGACCATAAGCAAATCACCCTTGACATCCACATCCCACCCCCCAGTAAGGAAACCTCCTTAAAAAAGTTCTCCAAAGCCAATTTCATGCTACTGAAGTCAGAAGTGACAAACTTCATGACAGCCATGTAGATGGGATCTGAAAGTTCGATGGCAGAATCCTACACTAAGGCACTGTGCGAGCGCATCCACATTTACATGAATTGTGCCATCCCAAATAGAACCAAGATGCCCTCCTCCAAAAAAGGAAGCCAATTTGGTGGTCCCCTACTATAAACAAACTATACAACAGAAGGAAGAAACTATTGCAGAAAAGAGGAAAATCCCAAGACGCAAAAAATTCCCTCACCAGCCTCAGTAAGAAGCTGAGATCCCTCATAAAATCGTCAAAAGCTAGTTACAAAAATAAATTGCCAAAGATTCCAAAGACAACCACAAGGCATTCTATAGTTATGTCAAGAATCTAAATGGCAATGCTCAGATTTGCTCTGAGCTTCAGCAGAATGGCATTAAATATACTGATCCCAAGGATATTGTCAATATCCTGGCAGATTGATTTAGTGCCAACTTCACCCCCCTCTCATCCCCTAAAGGGCTCATCTCAATACCAAAAGATTGCCAAATTCCAGTAATCACGGCCACACAGGTAGAAACCGCACTCTCCAAAGCTAAGAATACAGCATCCATGGGACCAGATGACATCCCGGGCTGTGTACTACATGAACTACAAAATGAATTGACACCTCACCTATGTGTCATGCTTAATCATAGCCTCACCTCAGGCTTTGTGCCCACTGAGTGGCGCAAAGCTACAGTTATCCCATTTCACAAGGGGGGATCCACCTTGGATCCTGGGAACTACTGCTCCATCAGCCTGATCTGCAAGAGCATGGAACGCATTATCATGAAACTTATAAACAAAGACATTGGCAACCTTCAAACACTGGACCCCACCCAGGTTGGGTTTGTGAAGGGCTGATCTTGTCTCCTGAACCTGATTGACTTCTTCGAATCAGTCTCCAGAGCTGTGGACGAAGGTAAGGTGGTCCACACAGCCTATCTGGAACTCGCCAAGGCCTTCGACACCATTCTCCACTCTAGAATCATAGATAAACTTAATAAGCCGGGCATAAATCCCTACGTCACTCGATGGGTTGCCAACTGGCTTACTGACAGAACTCAGACTGTAAAAGTAGTTGACTCCAAATCCAGCTCCAGACAAGTGACAAGTGCAGTACCTCAGTGTTCAGTCCTGGGGCCACTCTTGTTTGGCATCTACTTCTCTGAAGTACAGGCCAACACTAAGGATCTCTGGCTAACAAAGTTCGCAGATGACTGCAAACTGGGAGCCATTATTGAATCCCTAAATGATCTGGATATTCTGCAAAAGGGCCTTACAGAAACAGATGCCTGGTGCCAAAACCATGGGCTCAAGCTTAATGCCAAGAAATTTATAGTTATCCCCTTTGGAAAAAAAACATGTACCCATGAATTACCACATAGGTGGCAGTACACTAAACATCAAAAGTGTGATGAGAGACTTAGGGACACAGGTGGACAGTGGTCTCACTTTCGATAACCACATCACCACAACAGTGAGGAAATCCTTCTATGTGGCACACATCATCACTAAGGGCTTTTCATCCAGGTAAAAGGAGGTCATTGTCCCACTGTACTCATCCCTCATTAGACCCATTATAGAGTATGATGCCCTGTTTGGTATGTACCTCACAAGACATCTGCAACAGCTGGAAAGGCCACAGAAATACCTCACTAAAAGAATCACAGGCCTAAAGCAGATGCCATATGCTGACCGTCTAAAAAAACTCCAGCTATACTCTGTGACATATTGTCCACTCAGAGGTAATCTCTGCTTAACATACAAGGCCATGTCAAACCCTGAGCTGTTGGACATGCTCCACTTAAAGAAATCCCAATCCCTCAAAGCCACACACTCCAGGGATCTAAACCTTGTCATCACAATGAACAAAACATGCTGGAGGGATAGGTTCCTGACCCAGAGACTCTACATACTCTGGAATAAACTGCCCATACATGTCAAGCAGAGCGCCTCCTTGGCCCTCTTCAAAAGGAACCTTGATGATTGGATGGGAGATAGGAAATTCACCCCGGGGATCATATCAGTTGCCCTGCAAGACAGGGGTCCAGAGAAGTAAATATTGTGGGAAGAAATATCCAGGGACTTGTTATGGCTAGGCTTGTATAGGCCCTAGGGCCGATAGCCTAGTACCAACCTATGAACCTATGAACCTATGTCACCACATCGTAACTGCTTTCACAGCACAATATTGGCCACTAAACTTACACTGTTGTGTTAATATTGATGCTCCTTCTACCATCATATGGTACGCAAATTTCCTGTACACTGAAAAATTCCGGCATTCAAAATAGTTTATCGCCACAGGTCATTACATTAATCACTCAGCCACTTTTAATGCCATTATTTGCATACAAAATGGCTCTGATTTGCATATCACTATGTAGAGATTTGCATATTGTGTTTGCCATGTTGTTTCTCGTAGTAAAATCACAGCATGTGAATTTTCTCCTCTTCCCACAATAGAGCTTACCTCTCAATTTTGTGTAATTCTACGCACTAGATGTTTCTGAGTGCCACACAGTTAGTACATCCTCACCTTAATCATTGTTCATAACAAGTTTATTTATCTGAAATATACTGGTACATTTATATTTGAAACACTTCAGTGAATTAAGAATTCAGATATGTTATCCAACATCCCTAAAGAAATCACATTTGAGTTATTTCCTAAATTACAGTTTAATTGATTTCCTTGATTTCTTAAAGACAGACAGTCTATCAGTTACAGTGGTATTGTATGGTAGACTATTTCAGGATGGTGGGACCAGCTTGCTGACATTTTTCACAGGTATTGGGATCCATAAAGTTTGAGGATGTCTTGCCTTCTCAGGAGGTAAACTGAGGAATGCAGTGTGATCTTGTTTGCTAATGGAGTGCAGTATCTTTCATTAAGTAGAAAGGTAACCAATGTCCCTTTTGAATAGTAAGGCTATGAGCTCTGTATTACTTGGTAGATGAATAATCCTAAGGATTTTGTTTTCTGTAATCTGTAGTAAAGTAATATTCTGGGTTGATAGAGAGGTAAGTATAGGAGTAAAGCTTTCTTCCAATTCTTGCCCTAAGAGGTTGAGAGATCAGAGCATATCATGTTCAGTGTATGTACCAGCATCGCGGATCACATTTTCCAAAAACACCTTCAAAACACCATGGGTCTCCTCGTAAATAAGTCCTGAAATACGCTTGACACCACCTCGACGAGCCAAACGGTGAATAGCGGGCTTTGTAATACCTTGAATGTTATCTCGCAAAACCTTACGATGTCTTTTAGCACCACCTTTATCAAGGCCCTTTCCTCCTTTACCACGACCAGACTGACAGATATGTCTGACTGTCCCTGATTTTGTGTCATTTTTGGTCTGTTCCTCATGTGTGATTTTCTGGCAAATTTATGAGGACTGCAAAACTTAAATAAATAATGATAGACACGAGTTTCAGATTTCTGGACTTCATATCCTTCAGAAAATGCAGGCTAATGCAAAACCTATTATTTTGGCAACAAGGCATACAAGAACAATGTTATATTTAAAATCTGTCCCTGATTCTGGACCTTTGATCTTTATCCCGACCCATTAATTTTTTTGGCTTTATCCCTTGAGCTATGAGGTTTCGAAGTTTAAATCAGAACTGTGAGTAAAAGCTGTTTACCACTTTTAAACTCTACCTGTTACATTTTTTTATTTGTTCAATTAAATAAAAAAAGTGCAACAAAAACTGGGCAACCTGAAAAATAACAATAATAATAAATAACCTACCTGAAAGCTTAAAGTCAGGCAAGAAGCTTTAACAACTTTTATAAGCAGAATAAAAATCACACAGTATTTTTTCTTGTTCTTTTAAATAAATTGTTTCTGGCATGACTAAAAATCTAACAAAACTGGGGCCAGCTTGCATTAATGAAAAAAAAATGAGTCAAGGCAAGGAAGAAACTGTATTAACTTCTGAAAACACAGTAACAGCAAAGTTATTCCAGCTTCTTGCCTGCATTAAGTCTTATTTGATTGTCATCAGCATAGTCATTATTTTTACTGCTGTTACTTCATAAATGACTACCCAGAATGTACCTTTGTGGGCTGCTGCTACTTCAGGTGAAGTCCACAATTCACAGAACTACACTGACGTTCAACAATATGACTGTTATTAATTATTAAGTAACAGTGAAAGCCATAAACTATCAGAAGTTGGAATGAAACAAAAAGTGTCAGTTGTAAAAAATAAGTGCTTTCTTTCCTGTATTGTCAAACACAGAACGAAAGTCCTTATTTTTTTACAACTGACACTTTGTTGTTTCCTTCTAACTTCTGATCATTTATAGCAAATAACAGTGCAAAATACCAGAGCTGGATTATGGTTAAATGGGGCCCTAGGCAAGGTAATAGACTGGCACCCCCCCCCCCCCCAGAGCAGCTCCTCCTGCAGCAACCCTCTACCGCTCCAGCAGCCCCCTCCCCAGCCACTCCACTGTTTCATTACTTGGCTATTTCTCCTCAGTTCCAGAGTAGAAAAGAATCCAACAGGCTGGTAAAGACCATTCTAACAGCAATGTACTTAAAATTATATCAAAAAGAAAGAATAATGGCTAAGTGCTTTTACAGTCCTCAGACTGCTTCTTCAGACCTCTAGGTCTGAAGAAGCAGTCTGAGGACTGTGAAAGCAGTTTCTTTGTATACTTGTTTGTTTTATTTTTTATTAAAAGTTTTGGTTTTGTTTGAGCCGTGGTAATCTTTCTTGCTTTTTGATATATATATATTTCTCCTCAGTTACCATAACCACTGTTAAAACCTGTCAGCCTGCATACTGCTTTCTTATTTACTTCTACAATGATTACAGAAATTGAAATCAAATAGCACAAACCATTTGCTAAACAAACAATTCACAACAAGCTCCCTGATCAGCCTCAGTAAGAAGCTGATATCCCTTATAAAATCCTCCAAATCTAGCTTACGAAAACAAAATCACCACTAATTCTAAGGACAACCACAAAGCATTCTATAGCTATGTCAAGAATCTCGATGGCAACATCCAAATCTGCTCTGAGTTAAAGCACAACAGCATGAAAATTACTGAACTAACTGATATTGCCAACATCCTGGCAGATAGGTTCAGTACTAACTTTACCCCCCCCCCAAAGAGCCCATATCTATACAGGAAGAATGCAGAGTCCCTGTAATCACAACTACGCAGGTAAAAGCTGCACTCTCTAAAGCCAAAAACACAGCATCCATTGGACCGAACAACATCCCAGGCTGCGTTTTACACGAACTTCAGAATGAACTGGCTCCCCACCTAAGCACCATGTTCAATAATAGACTCGCATCAGGCTTTGTGTCACTGAATGGTGCACAGCAACAGTTATCCCACTCCACAAAGAGGGATCCACCACTGATCCTGGGAACTATCGACCTATTAGACTGACGAGCCTGGTCTGCAAGGCCATGGAACATATCATCATGAAACTCATAAACAAAGACATTGGTAACCTCCAAACTCTGGATCCCACCCAGTTCGGGTTTGTGAAAGGCAGCTCATGCCTCCTGAACCTGATTGACTTCTTTGAGGCAGTCACCAAAGCTGTAGATAAGGGTAAGGTGGTTCACACAGCCTATCTTGACCTCGCCAAGGCTTTCGACACCTTCCCCCATTCTGGAATTATAGCTAAACTCACTAAACTAGGTATAAATCTCTACGTCACAAGATGGGTTGCCAACTGGCTCACTGACAGAACCCACACTGTAAAAGTTGCAGACTCCAAATCTGACCTCAAACCAGTGACAAGTGGAGTACCACAGGGTTCAGTCCTAGGACCTCTCATGTTTGGTATCTACTTCTCTGAAGTACAGGCTAACACAGAAGGCCTCTGGTTAATGAAGTTCACAGATGACTGCAAACTAGGAACCATAGTCAAGTCCCCAAATGATGTGGACATCCTACAGAAGGGCCTTGCTGAGACAGATGCCTGGTGTCAGAGCCCTGGCCTCAAGCTCAGTGCCAAAAAGTGCAGTGTCATCCCCTTTGGTAAAAACTCTGTACCCATGAACTACCACATAGGCAGCAATCTATTTAACACTGAATGTGTAATAAGAGACCTTGGGACCCAGGTGGACAGTAGTCTCTCCTTTGATAGTCACATTGCCACAGTAGTCAGGAAGTCCTTCTATGTGGCACACCTCATAATAAAAGGGTTCTCATCCAGGAAAAAAGAGGTCATTGTTCCCCTCTACTTGACACTCATTAGACCCATTATAGAGTACAACAGCCCTTTTGGAATGTACCTCACAAGACATCTGAGCAGCTGGAAAGGCCACAGAAGTACCTCACAACGAGGATTACTGGCCTCAAACAAATGCCCTACACTGACCGTCTCAAAAAACTCCAGCTTTACTCTGTAGCGTATCGCCTACTTTGAGGTGATCTCTGCCTAACATATAAAGCTATGTCAAACGCAGAGCTATTGGACATGCTACACCTAAAGAAATTCCAATCCCTCCAAGCTACATGGTCTAGGGACCTAAACATTGTCACCACAATAAACAGGACATGCTGGAGGGATAGATTCCTGTACCAGAGACTTCCCATACTCTGGAACAGGCTACCCATCTATGTCAAGCAAAGTTCTTCATTAGCACTCTTCAAGAAAAATCTTGATGAGTGGATGGGAAATAGGAAATACACCCTGGGGATCACTTCTGTGTCTCTGCTCAACAGTGGCACAGGAAAATAACTTTCTTGGGTGGCGTAATCCAGGGAACCTTGTTGGTTAGGCTTATGTAGGCTCTTGGGCCAATAGCCTAGTACCTACCTATGAACCTATGAACCTAATACAGTCTCGCAATGAAAAAAGACTTAGCATGAGCAGTAAAAGTCTCTGCCCTTGAAACTCTCATTCATTAAAACAGCATAAAAACCCACATTCATTTTGCATCTGGCCAGTGGAGGACTAAGCTTACCTTTGGGCTGTTTTTAAACCATAGTCTCCTTGCACATTTTAGGGCCATGCATACATGTATGCATTCTTTGATTCATCTTCCTGATTGTATTAAATTATATTCCTTGTATAATACAGCACCACTTGTTTGAATGTGTTCTAAATGTGTAGTTTTGAACAGTCTTCTAATAAGCAATGAAACAAAATGTATGAACCAGTAATAACAAAACTACCCATTTCAGAAAATGTCAACCATAAAAGGCCACTTAAACTTCTGTCATTACCATCACCTTCTACTTTTCCCAGTTAGGGTTACCACACCAGAACAATAGTCCAAAGAACAATTAGCAGTGGAGTTTTACTGTGTCAGGTTGCTAGCCCAGCCCCCAACCTTCCATAGAAGGCACACACACTCACACCTAGGGCCAATTTAGAGTGTCCAATCCACTTACATCATGTCTTTGGGATGAAACCTGAGCACCTTGAGGAAACCTACATGACCACAGGGAGGATATGCAGACTCCACACAGAAGGCACCCCAGCTGAGTATTGAACCAGAAAACCTTCTGCTGTGAGGTGGCAGTGCTAACTGCTGCACCACCACAGCCACCCTCGTCATTCCAATCCACCAGCATCAGTAAATATGCAAAATCTCTACAGAAGTAAAAGTCATCTAAATAATTCCACATTAAAGGGATCTGTAACCAATGAAGAGGCTGATGCTAGCAAACGACTTTATATTTCATTGTTTCATCTACACATAAAGTGCATGTTGCCCATGAAGAATAAATTGTCTATGTTACATTAAAAAAATGATAACCTAATAATATTGCAATAAGGAATGGATGGCAAACTGATAACAGGTTCATACTTACTAGGTAACTCATCCAAAGGAGGAAATTCACAGGACTGCAGCATCTACTCCCCTTAAAGTACAACACAATACAGTATCAGCGACCTATATGCATACTGTGTGAGTAGAACCCATAGCCTTCTGCATCAAAAGTAAGCATACTACCTATTGTGCTGCTAACAATGCAAACAGATTTGGCATAAGCAGCACTAAACCTCTTTTCCCCTAAAGCTCTCAGCTCCTTGTAAAATCCACATAACACTCAACTAAATCTCTCAACTTCACAGCACAAGACATCTGGAAAAAGCCAAAATTTATTTTGGGGGGAGGCAAAGGCCCAAAACTAGGGACACCTTTTAAACATTGCTTGTATAATCTTAGAAAGTTGCTAAACTAAAGTGTTTTGTGTAACCATGTGTTTCCTGAAAGATAGGAAGACTAAAACTTAAAGCACTATCATTTAGTGAATTCAGTTTTCACTGATTTGCCAGAAAACCACAAAGTTTAAGAGTAACAGACCACAAGTATGAGCCAAATATTCTGTAAATATCTGTATGGATTCAACTCCTTGAATCACAAGTGGTAGTGTGGGTAGAGAATTCAGGCTCTTTTTCCTTGTACCTAAGGCACAGGGTTTGAGCGTGAATAACACTAACCACCAGGTATACCTAACTGGAGCATCACATACACACACAGACACACACGCACCAGCAAAAAAACTCTCCTCTCCTTAAAAACTGTACCTGAAATGTTGCAAAAAACAATCGGGCAACAAAAAAAAACAAAACTCTCCTTACCTGAAAGCAAAGCATGAGTCTGACTCTTGGGGGGGGGGGGGACAGCAGTGATCAACAAAAATGCTCACAGAATGCTAGTTTAAATTCTGCATGTGTGTAAATGTGGAGTGGACTTCTGTGTTGGCATGTGACACATGCATGGGTCCATAAAGAATCTGCCGTCATGAAGTTTGGAGTTTTTTTTAAATTGTTGAAGCCTCATGGCCAATTAGTTGTAAAAGTGTGGGGACTTGCTTCCTCCCCCCCCCTCACTCTATGGTTCCAGCGCCCTTGAGAGCATCTTATATTGACAATTTTAGGGTGTATATTATGAAATTGAGATATATATATATATATATATATATATATATATATATATATATATATATAAGTTTTAAAAATAAATTATTGTGTCTTGTTAGCAGTTAACTTGAAGCAGAATTGTTGGTATTGAATTAGTTTGTGAAAAGATATAGATGAGGTTGTTATCAGCTGAGTAGTGAAATAATAATTAGCATCTTCATGGCCGAGTAGAAACACTGCCTTTAATAGAATTTAGATTCTCAGAAGCAGGCTTTGGTAGAAATAAGGGTTTTTATGATGTTCCATACTTTCTTGAGGTTCCCTAAATTAACAACTCTCAGATTCTCGAGGAATTGTGCTTTAGACACATTACTTTTTTTGTTTTGTACAATGATTTAGTCCTTACATGTCTGTAATTTATAATGATTTATATTTAACAGTTTTAGTCTTTCCAGGTTTTGTCCCCTTTTCTTGTGAGTGCTGTTTATTTTTTATAATAAACCTTGATAAATAGCTGACTTTCAATCATCTCTTTCTGAGTGACGTCTTGAACAAATGTAAGTAGATGATTGAAAGCTAAACATGCCGAAGTGGGGTCTGTATATTCATAACCTTTTGCTAGCTTAATAGTGATAGACTATGTCTGACTGGAGTGGGTAAAAAAATTTAAAAGATTGGATGAGTGATACATTATAAATTTAATTGATCTGAAGTAATCTGGGAGAGTTTGGTGGAATTTTATATGAAAAGAGAATATGAAACAGGAAATTAGGTGAGTGAGCTAGTCTTGGTGTGCGGATTGATGAATGGAGGATAATAATAATAATAATAATAATAATAATAATAATAATAATACCATTTTTTTAACCATGTAAGCCCAGTATCCCACTGGATCCACAGACCCTTTCCAGGAATGACTCGGGAACAATGTCCAATTAAGTAACTTGCTCAAAATCACACAGTATGCATGAAATCCAGACCAAAGGGCATAAAGGACACACAGAGCGACCATTCAGTAAAATTATCCAAGAAAGTTGTCTTCATTGTGAAATACCTTCACCTTTATTTAGTGGAAGCCCATGGAATATATGCAAATGATCCCTAAAGAACATACTAGTATTTCAGCCACATGGCTTCTGAATTCCAGTGAATTCTAATTTTCACTTTTAAAGTCCCCATTGGTGCAGTCAAGTCAATAAAGTCAAACCCCTCTTGCTGTAAACATGTCATGTTTCAACCCTTTTATTGAGCTCACCACTGCAACAATAAGTAGATTGTTTGGTCATAAGTTTGAAACACAGAGCTTAAAACCAAGTCTGATGTTCATAATATTAGGATGACTGATAAACATCCCAAATACCATCCAAGCCAAAGGGAAAATTGTGACACAGACAAACCACTCAGTAAAAACTACAAGACACAGCAAAGCCAGTCTTCGCCCAGCATTGTGCACTGCCACACAATTGTGAGGCATAGATGGACAGATTAATTCAACAGTTTTCCCTTAGTTATAGCTATAGCACATTGGTATAGCCTTCATCCTTAGTACTTTCCCTGTCAAAGAAATACTGCTAGTGAGCTGAAACCTATTAAATTATCAAAAAAAAAAAAAAAAAAGAACAGGCAGAAATATCCATCCACTGAGCTTTTCCTTGATCGATCCTGAAAAGCCCCCCCTAATGATAACAGTCTTCAACCTAGCATTATGGACAGTTGGACCACCCTTGCTTCTCCTGACAACCTTGTTGACTTAGGACTCTTGAGGCAGTGTAGCAATTGCCTCATGTAAACCGACAACTTTCTACTAATAACTCACTCTAGTACAGAGTGTGAGAGATGTATCTACACCAAGAATCTTGAATCAGTGCTCTATTGCACTCAAAAGAGGAACACAGAACAGGTTGTCAACCTACCCACCACTACACATGCACGTAGTACCACTACTCATACAAATAGTATGCATTCAACACAAAAATTAACATACATGGAGGTTCTTTCAAAAAACCTACCAAAACACCAGAGACCTACAAAACACAAGATTGCTACAACTAACACAGTTCCCACAGCACCCATGACACATAACAACACCAGTGTTTCACCTACTAAACCAGTAAGGTATAACACTAAAAAAACAAATTTTGTAGTCATTTGAGACTCAATAGTGAGGCACACGGATGTCCCACATGTGATGAAGGGAGATACTGTCAGCACAGCTATCTGGAATTTTGCAAATAATTATATGTCATTTGTGAATATCAACATGATTTATATAAGATACTTGTGTTACAACTGTATTAAAACTGTATGTCACGTGTATATCAAACTGGTTCGTACAGACATGTATGTTGAAAAGGTATTTTATAAAGTGTTTGTGTTTGAAATGCATCTACAGTGTGCCCTGCTGGAAGAGAACAGAAATGTACATGCACCCCTGTAACTGTCTAAATGTATATATTTTAACAGTGGAAACTAGAATACAGGAGGTTAACTTCAGTCCAACAAATTTTAGGAAAATAGATGGTATCTTTCAGTTTTCGTTGCAGCTAGAGACCCAGAGTCTGTGCTGAGAAGCTTTCTGCATTGTCTTTGGAGTGAGCTAATTACTACCGCTGAAAGCATGAAGATGTGCAATTGTTTTATGACTTCCAGCACCTGCCAAAGATCTGACATCTTTATATTTTTACAGGTAGATACTAAGTACTTCCAGTTTCCGGCAGTGGGGGGGGGTTCACCTGGGAACTAGAGTCAGATGGCAAGAAATAATGTAATTCTGCAAGCTATCCTAGCAGTAATATTTGAGATATTAATTTGAGAAGTCTCTTAGTGAGACAGAGCATTCTGCATTCTGTCTTGGACCTGACAACAACTAGAAGATCCATTCACCACATCTGCCTTGCTCTAATAGTATCTTATTAGGTTGTAGTACTTCTCTTAGATACAGTCAGGAATATAGTAAAGCTTAATTTAGATATTTTTCTTTATTTATTTGAAACTGTCCTGCAATGTTGTTTTAAATATTTCCTGTGATTTTAAACTCTGATGTCACTGTGAATATATACATTTAGTATTGTCTTGTTCAGTAAACAGCGGTGGTGTAGCGGTAGCGTTGTCTCCTCACAGCAAGAGGTTCTCCCTTTTGATTCTCGGCTGGAGCGCCTTCTGTGTGGAGTCTGCATGTCCTCCCCGTGGTCAAGCGGTGTTCAAAAGACATCTGTGAATGAGCATGAAGGTTGGGCGTCGAGCTGGCACCTTGGCACCATAAAAGCTACTGCCAGTCATTAGCAGACTAGAGTTCTGCTGTGGCAACCCCTAACCGGGAAATGCCAAAAGAAGAAGAACAGCAAGTATTGTCTTGTTCATTTATTATTAAATATATTTAGACCTTTCATTGTGGCTGATCATGTAGAGATATTCAAGTTTCGAGAGTTCTTGCATATTTATTTGGTGACAATGTGTGGACTATTCCTAATAGCCTTGTTATTGGTCAAATTGCCATTTTCCTTAGTATTAATATTACATGGTAAATTGGACACCCTTTGTTAAGGGCTTTAAAGTAGCTCATAAGAAGTTCTGGTGGCAGTGATAACTACCTTTAGTCTGGGCTGAAGGGGGAGTAGGTAGTAAACATGTGCCAGCCTTTCCCATGTGTGTGTGTGTGTGTGTGTGTGTGTGTGTGTGTGTGTGTGTGTGTGTGTGTGTGTGTGTGTGTGCGTGCGTGTGTGCGTGTGTGCGTGTGTGTGTGTGTGTGTGTGTGTGTGTGTGTGTGTGTGTGTGTGTGTGTGTAAAACAAATCTCCAAAAGTGTGCGTCTCAGCTGCTTGGGCAGGGACACGAAGCACTGGTTGGACAGAGAGAGTGTTGGGGGACGTGGCTTGGAGCCCTGGCTAAGGACAACTTTATAGCTGTGCCAGTGGGGAGTCTTATTGGAGATCTGGAGAAAGAGGGAAAAAGCAGCCCTGGACTGACTGTGGGCTCTGTGTGCTCTTAAGTGAAATTGCCCTTGATTCAAAGAGCTGCATCTGGAAATAGTGTGTGTGGACCTGTCATCCTCTTAGTGAATGCCCCCCCGCATTGCAAGTGGTGAGCATTGAGGTTTCTTGATTACTGGTTGGCAGTGGTGGACCATCACACCACTCACCAGGATGGACAAGGAGAAAGTCACAGTCAGCTGCCTGTTAGGTACCAGGATTCATCAGATCACACATGCACTCAGATCTCTCAGCAACAAGTACCATTATGACTCTGTCATAGTTCATGTTGGAGTGAACGACCTGAGACATACCTCACTGGACTATATGAAGAGAGACATGACTGAGCTCTCTGAGTACATGTCCCAGGCAGGTATGTCCCTAGCCTTGAGCAGCAATCTACCCTCACCTAGAATGATGCCACAGTATAAACAAAAAAATATTTATTTCAATAATTGGCTTAGTTTTTGGTGTCATTCAAAGAAGATCTAGTTCCTGTCAGCCTGGGAAGCCATGGTTGACAAACCTTTCTGCTTTGCCAGAGACAGTTTGCACCTGGGACCTCTAGGCTTTTGGCTGCTGGCAAAGGCTCTTGCCTTCCCATAGTGCCTTTTTTAGGCAAAGTCTCGAAAACAAACTTACCGACTTGGAATTTGCCAATCATAAAAAAAAAAAAAAAAAAAAAAGAATGGTCATGCTGTTAAACACTAGGAGCCTAAACCAAAAGTTGCACACCCTAGAAGCACTTCTATCACTGGAAGATGTCTGTGCAGTCACAGAAACCTGGTTCAAGGCCTTGGAAACTACCCCGGCCTTGCGGCCTTGTAAGGCTACAATGCTTTCCACACCTTCAGACTGCAAAATTAACATATGAGAACCAAAGGAGGCTGTCTTTATTTCTATATTAGACATAAATTCAACTGCCATCTAGTTATATAGGACAACTCCATGGAGTTACTCCAAGTTCAGGTCACAGTGGTGGAAGATCCCCATTCATGGCATAGCCAGTTATAGATCCCCCTCCATGGGTCATGACATGGACAAAACCTACTTGACCAAACTGGAGACAATCCAAATATTATCAAACACTCTGGTTATGTGGGATTTCAATTATCCCACCATCAGATGGAAAGCCTACTCAAGCCCAAACCCACTAATGCAAAAGTTCATTTACTTTGTTAACTCAAATGCCCTGGAACAAATTGTTCATACCCCAACAAGAGGAACCAACATAGGAGAAACTTATGCCTGGCTTACAGAGCAATCTCATACTCAAACCTAATGAACTTGCATATCTGTAAATCAAACAGGACTAAGTCCACCTGTTCTAGGGACCTAAATATGGCCTGAGATTTAAATAGGACATGCTAGAGGGACAAATTTATCTGTCAGTGATTGCTGCATCTTTGGAATAGGCTACCTATTTGTGTAAAACAGAGCACCTCGGACACTGTTCAAAAGGAACCTGGACGAGTGGATGGGGTGCCATTAATTCTTACTGGGAATAGCACCCACAACCCTTCTGGACAAAGGCAGTCATTACTACATGCAATATTGGGTATTAACTAACATTTCTATAGCATTACATTGGAATGTAATGGCTAGGCTTCAAATTACCTCTGGGTCGATAGCCTTGTAATCTCCTATTATCCTTTGATCTTATGATCCTATTAGGAATGAGAAGAGTCAGCAACAGTGTGAATGAATGTACACATCATCACTGTAAACATCGACAAAAAAACCAGGACAGACAGCATTGCTTGAATGCATGAGCTGTTCATATGAGGTAGGATGGATTAGAAGTTGTGGGTTGTAGTGTGTATATTAATGGGTAATTATTTATGAGATGATGAATGAAACTGCACTACAAACATAAAATAAGCATCATACAGAGATTCTAAAACAAATTAAAATGGATTATTGGTAGTTGCAACAGTGTGTAAATCACACGGTACTAGTATATGCACAAGGAAAGGCTAGAAGGTGATAAGACTCATTATAGTATTTATAAGATGAAAAGGCTGTCATATCAGAATGGGTTTTAATTACCAGTTTGGTGACAGGGAAAAGAACTTCACAGATTAAAAAATGATGGATATTTTGAGAAAAATGTGAGTTATAAATAGTGAAGATCATTATGAAGGTTATGGAAGGGAAATATTTTGGATCTAGTTCTCAATAACAGTGACAATAAGTTTCAAGTGAAGAATAATTGCATGTCAAAGTGGCTTAAAATTCATAGAGTAGGTGTAGCATACATACAAAACCTTGGTGGTAGGACTTAAAGGGGCAAATAGAGTAGGTTAAGAACTAGAATGAAGGTGGATATGAAACACTGATAGCAAAAAACAGATGCCAACAGCTGCAGAGAATTAGAAAAAAAGATGGATGTTGGATGGGATAGAGTTCTATATTAGAATGCAGAAACAGATAACGAATGGAGAATGTTTAGGACATACATTAATGAGAAAGTTAAATGAGCTATCAAGACTGAGACCACTATAGATGACAATGAAGGTCAGTGCAGAGAATGAAACAGAAAATGTGAAAAGTGAGGAATACTGAATAATTAATTGAAGAGCAAGTGAGAACAAGAAAATGTCTTAAATCTAATACAGGATCAAGAAAATGCAAAAGCTGCATGAGGAACAAAAGGTAAATTAGGTCTATTAGTTTATGTGGGAAGAGGGGTAGTATGTATTAATGAGAAGGGTGCTGTTCTGCATGTGGTTTTATTCATTATTTTGATAGAATAAAGAACAGTGAGCATCCTGGCTTTGAAAGTCCAATGTTTTAATGAAAGGTGGATGGATAGGCAATTATATTATAAAGGAGATGGTTGAAGAGGCACACACTAACTTTAATGATGGTGAGTCTTGTAGTCTAGTTAGCCTATTTTGTAAACTAATGAATAGACTGTAATGTGATGCTTACTTCCTGCTTCACGTACTTCTTATTAAAGAGGGCTGGGGAGCTGATGGCTGGAAAAAGACTATTATGGTGTCTTTGTTGAGAAAAACTCTTAAGAGAGACTGATAATCATAAATAGTTGGTCTTGTGTATACAGAGCAATATTAAGGAAACAATATTAGAAGGCTGGATCTTTTATTTCTAGAAGGGAATAGTTTTGTTTATACTGCATATGCTTAAGGAGTAGATATAAAAAAGCAGAATAGTTTTCACTTTATTTAAAAAAAGAAGAGTTGCAAGAAAATAGCTCAGCATGAATTTACTAAAGATAGGCCTTGTCAAACCTGTCTGATTAGCTTCAGTACTGGGAATTCTAGATCTTTGGACAAGTACTTAATGGATATAGAAAGGCCTAGGTGATGGTCAGGAAAATGTGAAAGAGAAAGAGAGAAGTATTGCTAAAGTTAATTTTATAAGGTGTAGTAGCTGAATAACATAAAATGAAATTTTAGTGGGAAGTTTATGACTCTTTAACCAGGTCAGATAAACCTACCATTACATGACTATTTATTGGCTCAGAGACACTGAGTATGACCCCTTGTTTAAAAGCATATCTCTCAAACCTTTAGTGCAAGAAGTCTGACCAAGCCTAAAATATTAGGGGAGAAATTCCCAGAAATATGGACACAATTTAAATATTGCTATTATAAAGTTAAAAAGGTGATAGAATAACAGGAGTTGTGTTAGCATGCATTTTCTGAAGGATATGAAGTGTGAAACTCAAATATTTGTCATTATTCAGTGACTTCAGTCCTTAGTGATTTGTCAGAAAACCACACATTTTATGAGGGATAGACCAGAAATGTGAGGCAAAAAATCTGGACAGTCTGTAAAAATCTGGATAGTTGAAATGTATGTTTAAAAGCATGTTCCCATATGTTTAGAGGAAGAGTATTGCATTGTTGGCAGAGACAGACAGAAATGTGCTGTATACTTACAAAAGGTGGGGAAGACAGCAGGTGGCACATACATACAGAAGGTGGATAATTGATGATGGGGAGGCTTGGGCAATGAACAGTATTTTATCAAGACCAGCAGCCTTCCTGGGGTTCACCTTCTTTAGCTGAGATCTCACTTCATTTGAGTTAAGGCTGAGCACCCCCTCCTCCTGGTCAATAGGTAGCCTTGTAGCAGCCATGTTGTTCTTCTCTTCAAATCTGCTAGAGAAGGAGTTTGACCTGTCCAGGAATTCACTGTTGTCTTCACACTGAGCTGACCTGGTTTTATAATCAGTAATCTGTTGTATCCCTTGCCAGAGACTCCTAGTGCCCCTCATGTCTGCAAACTGACTTTGCAATTTCTTTCCATATTCCCTCTTGGCCTCTTTAATGCCCCTTTTTAGGTTTGCTCTAGCTTCACTGAGACCCTCCTTGTCCTTGGCCCTGAAGTCTGCATTTCTTGCCATCAGGAGATCACAGATTTTGTTGTTGAGCCATGGCTTTTGGTGTGCTCTGATTGTGATGTTTTTGATGTCAGATACATCATCAACACACTTAGTCATGTAAGCAATTACTGCTTCCGTGTAATCATCTATGTTCACCTGCTCATCTGACATAGCTGCCTCTTTGAAAATGTCCCAGCAGGTACTATCAAAGCAGTCTTGGAGACATTCCAAAGCCCCTCATGCCAGACCCTGATCTGCTTAACTGTGGGCTTCTCTCTGATCAGAGCTGGTTTGTAGGCTGGTAGAAGCATGATGGTAAGATGGTCAGAGCTTCCTAAGTTAGGTTGTTGTATTGCTCTGTAGGCACCTTTGATATTGAAATATGCCTTGTCCAGAATGTTTGCACCCCCTGCAGAAAAATCTACAAATTGATAATAGTGGGGTAACACCTCTTTCAGATCTGCTTGAGTAAAATCACCAGCAACCACGTGTTCAAAGTCTGGGTTTTTCCTCTGCAGCTCACAGATAGAGTTATAATGATTGCTCAGAGCCTTAGTTGTGATTTCACTGGGTGGAACATTTACTACTGTTACATATATTCCATTTAGCTCTCTAGGTACATAAAAGTGCCTGCATTTTAAGGACAGTAATTATCAGAGCAATGTGACTGAACAATCTCACAGTTCTTACACCACCTTTCACTCACATAGATGCAGACTCCACCGCCCTTGGCCTTTTCACACAAAGCTTGACATCTTTCTGCACAAAATAGTGTGAGACCTTCTAAGCTAACAGCACTGTCATTGATCTTGTTATGCAGCCATGACTCAGTAATCATCAATAAACAGGTATTTCTCACCTTATTTTTGCTGTAGAGTTCCAGCCTCAGTTCATCCATTTTACTGTCCAGCGACTGTGCATTTGCTAGCAGTATTGAAGGCAGAGCAGGCCTGTGAGGATTAGTTTTCAGCATTGCAGCAATTCCAGCCCTGCAACCCCTTTTACTGTTTCTCTGACATATTTTCTCTTCTGTGTTGTCCTGACGGTTCCAGAACCTTCTGTCTCATGTTTTAGGCACTTTAAGGCATACTTGGTTAAAATACACCGCTCCGATATTTCTGTGAGTGTAGTAGGTCCCAGGAACTCTGCCGACTGCAGAAAGTCTAGCCAGCAGCATGAAACTATTGACTGCTTAATTTTCAGAAGTTTCTGCCTGCTGTAAGTTAATGTACTTCCACTTAAAAGCGCAGAAAGTGATTTTCTTGGTCTGTAAAAAAAAAGACAAATTATGCATATCTCTCTGACGAGATGCCACAGCTACACAGGGTGCTGCCCTTTTTGGTCACTGGCCATCTAGAGGGATCATCCTTTCATACCCCCCAGGGACTGCTTTGATGTGGAAGCAGGTCTGGGATCAACCACTTTTGTGTCAGCAGGGAAAGCACGGATTACTAATGTCCATTATAGTAGTCTATACCAAACACTTCATGACTGAAAAGTGGGATTGACAACAGCCCACCTCCAGATGTATCTTTACAATAGTGCCTTGATAGGGTAGGGTAAAGGGAGCTGCTGCCCTGGGTCCAAGCTGTCAGGGGCATGATCAGTATGTGCTGATGGTATGGGAGCAGAATACTGGCATTAATATATAAAACCACAAGGATATTGCTGCTTCATAAATGAATGAATGCTAACACTGCATCTGCAGTCATGGCTGAACACCAAAGTGATTCATGTGTCAGATGAGGAAGGGATTATTCCCGAAAGCTTTTCTGTTGTATTCCAATAATGTAATTTGAGTGTCAGTCCTGGTGTTAAGATACAGTTTTGTTTTTGTCAGTTGTTACATTAAATATGTTGATCTCAAGTGTACTCATTTCTACCCCTGTAAGGTTTCTCTGTGTTGTCACTATAACAAGCTGCTTCAACTGGTTACATTTTAGCAATAGTTTGCTACAGGTATAGGAGTGGGAAACAGCTTTTTTTGTAAAGACCTTTTTGTGCTCCTTAACTTTCAGTTGAGGCAGTGCTAGTTTGGGGATCCACACAGGGTACTAGTTAAGTTAACTAGAGTTATGTTTTCCAGGCATCTGTAGTCTGTTAGTGCAATGTCCTATACAAGGTATATCTTCCAGTGTAATGTGTTCATTTGTATCACTGTGCATGTTTTAGGGGAATAGAAAAGTTTGGGATGAAGCTGTTTAATAAACAAAGGAAGAAAAGACCTAGTGACTAAATGGAAAGAAGGTCCTGCAGTTATACATTACATGATGGAGCTGAGAGACAAAGCTCATTGCATGTAGGACAGTACATGGGCAATTACTGTTCAAGACTACAGCTAAAGGGCGTAGAGAGGTCCCCAACAGCTTGGCTATTAGATAGAAAATCTAAGGATGAAACCTGTCATATTTCAGCAAAAAAATGAAAAAACAAAACAAAAAACAGTAAGTAGCAAAGATGTGCTGACAGTGAGGGTTGTTCAAAGGCATTCATCATAGATGCTGGTCCATAACAAGGTCATAGCATTTCTCTTCACTTCATTTGTTAATGTCCCAAGGAACATTTCATGTATTGAGGTATTAAGAGAGCAAGGACATCAACATATGCCTTCTTATTGTAAAGTGGAGTATGGTTCAAAGGTGGAGAAAATGTTCCCAATTTGGATGGGAAATTCAAAAATAGACCACCTAAGGCAAAAACAGCATATGGCAATCCAGTAGGACAATGATCACATATGCTATGTATAGGCTTTGGTCAAGCGGAGAAGCGTTAGAGAAAGGTAAGATGTATAGATAACTATTTTCATGCACCAGGATGACCAGATGGTCAGCAGGTATTAGCTACAGGGGAATGACACCTCAACAGCAAGGTATGAACTTCAAAGAATACAGCGTACCCTTGTTCAGAAGGTGCAGGATAAAAAGATAAGTGCATAAGAAGGCAAAGAAAAGAGGAATTAAAGGCTTCGTGCAGGCAAAAATTTTGATACATACCTAGACAGAATAATGCAATGTCAAATAATCAGCATGCTGAGTTACTTTGTTAATTTCTCAGAGCTTCTGCATAATTCATAAAGGTGAGAGGTGATAATGAAGAACACTGAATTTGAAGAGTAAATGCTGATATGGAACTGCAATGACACAGGTTCCTAGGTAAGTACTAGGCTATCTGCTCTTGTGGGCCATTTTAAGCCTAGCCAATTTGTCTTTTGGTGCTTGAATTAACTTATCCCATTTTCTGTTAGACTGACCTCGTCCATCCTACAGTCAAAAATTATATAGTACTCCTACTGAGAATAACTGGGATCATACCACAGATAATTTGGGGGGAAACTCATGCATGGGATAAAGAATTTAGGAGCTGCCTTTGTCCATTAGTAGTACAGGAGGCAGTCCTGGGGTAAATTTTCTTTTTCTCATCCATAGATCCAAGTTGCACTTGAATATGAACAAGGATGAGCTTTGTTTTATGGGGATGGGGAGTCTGTTCCAGAGCAGTGGTATTCTCCGCAAAATAAACCTGTTCATCCAAACCATTCTGTTGATGCTGCAGAAGAGGTTTAGATCCCTATACAAAGTATTCCAGATGCCATTTGACTTGCTGTTGAGCAATAAATCCACCAGTATTGGGTCAGAGGGTGCCTTGTATGTCAGTCGCAGGTCCCCTCTTTGCAGTCTTTAGGATACTGAGTACAGTAACAGGGCTTTGAGTCAGCCCATGTAGGACATATTGCTTAGGCTGTGTATCCTTTTAGAAAGATATCTCTGTTTGCATTCTAGTTGTTGCATGGGCCTAGACAAATACATGCCAAAGTGGGCATTATACTCAATGATTGGTCTAATGAGGGCTGAGCATTCCAATTGTTGCATGGGTCTAGACAAATACATGCCAAAGTGGGCATTATACTCAATGATTGGTCTAATGAGGTCTGAGCATTCCAATTGTTGCATGGGTCTAGACAAATACATGCCAAAGTGGGCATTATACTCAATGACTGGTCTAATGAGGGCTGAGCATTCCAATTGTTGCATGGGTCTAGACAAATACATGCCAAAGTGGGCATTATACTCAATGGTCTAATGAGGGCTGAGCATTCCAATTGTTGCATGGGTCTAGACAAATACATGCTATAGTGGGCATTATACTCAATGATTGGTCTAACGAGGGCTGAGCATTCCAATTGTTGCATGGGTCTAGACAAATACATGCCAAAGTGGGCATTATACTCAATGGTCTAATGAGGGCTGAGTAAATGAGAACAATGGCATCCCTAACTCTAGACACAGTACCGTTATTTGTAAGCTGTGAAATATAGAACGCCTTTTTTAACGAGAATCAGCACTTGTTGGTCAAAAGTTAGGTCACTGTCCGCATAGGTTCCCAAACCCAAACAAACTGTCAACTCTCAGGGGTGTATTGTCAGTGTTGTAGTTTCCTGGGAAAGATGACTTTCCAAAGGATATAATAATGCATTTTTTGGCATTTAATTTCAGTCCATGATTTTGGCAGCAGATATTTATTTGGGGCAAACCTTCCAGGCAGATGACATTTGGGGATTCACTGACTTTTCCTGGTTTAACGTCATTTTCAGACTTATCAGTCACAGCCCTTAAGGTACTGGCTTTTACTTCAGAGAGGTAGATGCCAAACAGTAGAGGTCCCAGAACAGAACCGTGGAGGACTTCACTGGTGACTGGTCTTTTTGTGGAGGCAGCTTCCCCGTTTTGATTTCCTACTTCTTATCTGTGAGACAGTTGGCAATCCATTAGGTGACACAGAGGTTTATTGCCAATTTATTTATCTTTTCTACTATGCCCGAGTGAAGGATGGTGTCCAAAGCTTTGTCCAGCTTGAGGTATACGGTGTGTACCATTGTATCTTCATCCGTTGCTTTGTTTCCAAAACCATTTTTTTTTTCAGTTTAAGTTAATGCAGTTATGCAAGAAGACAGAGTTGACTATTTCTTGGAAACAGGATTTTTTTTCTGATCACTGTCTAGTCTTACTTACTGACTGTAGATAGATAGATACATTTATACATAGAAAATTAATTCCCCATGTAATGGGGGTTGCCACCACCTTAGCCACCTGTTTTAGCATGCATTAAAGATTGTGACTGAGTTAAGGGAGGACTACCCCCTTAGAAATGGAATTGATACAAAAAAACAAAAACAGATTCTAACCACCCAAAACATATTGCATTGTATTTAGTGTTGCATGGAAACTGCTGGGCCAACTACTGATACCTATCAAAATAACAATTCAGATGACAAGCTATGCTCATACCATATTTTTTTGACAAGTATGGAGGAAAAAAAAGCTTCAGTGTTCATCAATTTCACAACATGGAAAATAGAAGTGGGCTAAATACATAGTCCTGAGGAACACCCTGAGTGACTGCCAAATAGGGGAGGTGCTATGATGATATCTGGCAATCTCAGATCTACCTTTAAAGTAGCTGCTGTACACCTGGGTGGTGTCTTTAAATAATCAGTGCTGTAGTACCTGCTGAAAGAGTTGGTGGTATCAAATACTTTACATATAAAATGGGAGCAAAGTACAGATAGCACTGCCATGGTAAAATGCACTGTTTATGGTTTGATAATATCAGGTAAGTCTGCAGCATGATTCGAACAGAATCTGTGTTGAGATTTTAATAGCAAGGCATGTGCAAAGGAATTGTAATAGTTGACCTCCAGAGTATAATAACACATTTTAAGTATATGTAAACCTTGCCTGTGATATAACTAGGACCTGCTGGAGAGATAGGTATGTATCCCAGAGAATACCCCATCTATGGAACAGGCTCCCCATCCATGTGAAGCAGAGTTCCTCCCTAATCCAATTCAACTGCAACCTGGACAATTGGATGGGAAACTAGAAATGCATCCCTGGTTTGGCATCTGTGTCTCTAATAGACACAGGTAACTTTATAAATGGTTCATCTCTCAGGCCCATGCTTACACTTATCAAGGGTATCAGAACTTGTCGGAGATTTGGGATGCATGGCTAGGCTTAAAAAGGCCCTTGTGGTCATTAACCTAGTAAACGCATATGAACCTATAAAGTTGTCAATCAGATAAATGGTGGAATAAGAGGTGAATGGAGAAGCCATCTAAAAAACTGGGCATGAAAATATCAGTAGCCATGAAGTAGGGTTTAGTTTCAACAAGTGTTTGATAAGACTAGGTTGTACAGTGTGAACAATGATAGTGGTATTACACATCTAGGTACTGGAATCATAAGATGGGCAGAAGTAGGGAATGGGCTGTTAAAAATAACAATGTCATTCAGCAGTATTGAGACATACTCTATTTTGATCTGTTACTGCATAAAAGCTGTTGCATCCCAGTCGGGTCTGCTTTATATTGAGTTGTTACAGCAAATATTTTGTATTATTTTTGCTATTCAGTAGCATATTTCTGGTGCCATTCCTGGGCAAGTTAAAGTGAACAAAGAGGCAGTAGTTTTTGTAACATCTGTGTCATGATTTATTTCTTTTGGCCATATGCACTTTAATTTCTGGGGTAATCCAGGATATGGACCTCAGTTTATCTTGACATTGTCTAATAGGTATCAAGATGCTGAGAATCAATGAAAAGATGGAACTATAGTACTTAACTCCAGAGTTCAAAGGATAGTGACCAGGGGAAGTACACTCCAGGTTCCTATAGTGACCGGGAGAAGTACGCTCCAGGTTCCTATAGTGACCAGGAGAAGTACACTCTAGGTTCCTGTAGTGACCGGGAGAAGTACACTCCAGGTTCCTGAGTCTGAAGCTGAATGCAGTGGCACTGACCTCCTAAGCTTTCTGAAGGAGAAATAAGCTGCTGTCTGAGTGTTATCTAGACACCAAGCAGGAAATATGGTTGGTGTCCACTGATGTTTTCTGCCATAAGCGAACTGCTGCAGTATTATTGTCTGTTGATCACAAGACACTTACCAGTACACTTTATTTTTCATATGTTTTGTCTCTTCTGACAAGTAGTATAATTATTTGTGCTATTTCAAACACATGTGGTAGGATGTGAAAAGCTGTCTGAAGTGCACTTCAAGTCAGTGTTGAAACCAGCCATGATTGCCACTTCTTTTTTTAATATTATATATAAACCACTGAGTGAGTCTTAAACAACACCATTGGATGATTTTGGGTGAACACAAAGGCAGGCTACATAAATTGTTTTGCAATTTATTTGTATGTACTAAGAGCAATCATATGTGTTGATTATGACAGCTATATTAATGGGAAGAGACACTATGTGGTGTCTGTAAAAAAGGGCCACTCAACTCACTCCTCAGGTTTACCTGTGGTCACTATAACTGTTGAACCATAAGGACAGAATTTCTCTGTAAAGGATGTTAGATTTTAGCCAAGTTTCCAAAATCGCCCACCTAGCATAGTCATGGTGTGAGGTCCAAATGCAACCATGAGAGTTTATTGCAAATGCTGTAAGCAGTGATGTGCTGTTTCTTACCAGAAGTTATATTCCAGGAGTTATCCCCTGGATCTGAGTGTGTGACCCTTTGTGAGGGTCAACACAATTAGGGTAGATACCACCACAAGATGAGCATGTGATAATTATGTGAACTTTCTAAAAAAAAAAATCTGCACCAGGGATAAACATATGGCTTTAATGTGACTATCTTTTAATAGTAGCCTAACTTTTAACTCGGTGAGAAATAGTTTGTGAAATGCAGGCTGGGTGAAGTGGAAAAAAATAAATGCTAGACAGATGTCCGTTTTATGGTATGCATAGTCAGAAGATGTGCTGTAAACTGTTCAGAGACTAAAGAGAAAGACCAGGCTTCAGTGTGAGAGCAGTGTAAATCTCACGTGCATTTGTGACACTGTGATTGTTGACAGTAGGGCATTGCCTAATCTGAGAATAAAGAATAACCACAGGATTTCATAGTTTAATGAGGATATACTTTTTAATGTAGGATGACTCAGGTTAAGTCTTGGAGGTCTGACTAAAAGAAACAATGAAGTAAGCAAGGTCCAGAAAGGTAATGCAAACCCAAGGGTGGGTAGATAGGGGATGAGCATACTTCTTTCACATGAAGGTGTATCCAGTCTGAGTAGCAGACTGTTTCTACAACTAGCTGCATGTGTTACAAGCTGCAGTCTCTGTAATGCAGAACTGGCTGGAAGCTTGGACAGTTTATCCTTTAGGACTATGCAAAGTGGATGATGCAAAAGTATTTGTGCTAATTTTAGGGTCAGATTATATTCTTAATCGTAAATCTGCTCTAACTGGAGGAGTTACTTCATACTGTTTTGCCCTCAGAAGTAGAGTTCAAAGTCAGTGGATGACTGCAATCACTGCAGATACGAGATAAAGGTCTGTGTAGTATGTATGAATGGGGAGCCACATGTGTAGAGTCCACTTACAGGAAGAAAATGCCAAACAGTTTGCATTTTAATAACAAAAGGTAAAGATGAACACCACAACAATGGATTATGGCATTACAGACTGTATTTTTGAACTGTACAATCTATTAATTATATGCAGAGTTAAGACAACTTTCTTAGCAGTTATGTCTTCAGGGCTCCACCAGTCCCTGTTTGCATAAAAAGAGAGAGAGACCTCCATGACCTTATGGAACTGAGTCCTTATGCAACAAAGGAAACCATGCAATTAATGGAAGTGTTGAGTAGTTTTAACAAATGTTTAAATCTCTTTCACTGCTTGCAATCTTTTGGGTTGCGCAGGGACAAAGACTTTTATGATCTGATGATGTATTTTGCAGCAGCAAAGGCAACTTTCATTTACTGAAATATGTTGACTAGTGGCAACAAAAGTATTTATTTTTTTTTTATTTATGTATGTGTCTTTATTGAGCAGAATAAATTTACTATCTGCATAGCCAATTTTCAGAGGAAGCCCAGAAAGAAAAGCTCTACAATAAAATTTATGTTTTTCTGAGTGCAATTCTAGCTCAGAATATATTGATCTTAACAGCATTATTAACTATAAACATATGTACACGCTTGCAGCGTCACGTTCAGAATTGCTTAACAAGATATTTTTATAGAGCTAGAGTTATATACAGGTAGATGTTTATATATACACTTGAAACAAAGCATAGCTTAAAGTTTACTTAGAGTTTCAGAGACAGAGAGAATGTAGGTATTCTGATGTTAGAGTAAAAGGAGGGGCAGAGTGATGATGGGGGGGTGAGGTTCATTTAAGTAGTCTGAGGGGAAATAATTATTGCAGTTCAGGTGGTTATAGTGGTTTGGTCAGCATGGGGTAGAACGTGTACATAGCCAGGTATTATGTAGATATTGTTTGAGCTGGGTTTAAAAAATACTTGCTTAGTTTGAGTTGGAGAATGTGGAATTCAGTAGTTTAGAGACATGGGTTGGTAGGTCTATATTACTTCTTTGAAATACCGCTCCACTGATTCACTTCCGTGATTCGCTGAATACTTAAAGAGCAAACAAATACTTGCCCCGCAACCCAACAGACCCAACTCTACCTAAATTAAGCCCACTAGCCCCCCAAACCCCCAACTAAATATACCAACTCAGAGATCACACCACAGTGGAGAAAAGGGCAAAGTTGTGTAGTTGGCCAACTACATTATTGCCCTTTAAGTATTTAGCAAATCGAGAAAGTGAATTTCACTGAATATGTGTAGACAATGTAGCATTTGGAGGTAAGTTTTTTTGAAGAACTAATATAGACCCGGGTGGGTATAATAAGTCTCCTACAATGTTGCTGGATTTAGTAGCCAATACTAAGACACTATTGCTAGAGCATAGTTTTCTGCTACAGGGGTAGTATTGTAGGATGTTTTGCAGTGCAGGGCATTTTTCTGTGTTATATGTAAGTTTGTGGTCTGTGACTAATTGTCAGTAAGTTAAGTAGTGGGGTATTTCTAACCAATTTAGTTTTTTAGGACCTCACAATGATGGGTTTTGCATTGCGTGTTAGTACCAAATGCTACTACTTTGTTGTAGCATGTCCCTAACTTTGTTTTGTCAGCTTTGTTCAAGTTTATTAGAGTAGGTAATGCATACAGGAAAGATGAAAGTTGGTATACAGTACATCATACTATATATTTGTTAATCCTTTATGTCAATTTAGGCTTTACACGTTGATGCTTGTAGTATTTGTTATACTTCTCCTATTATTATGTATATAAACATTTGAGCTTTTCTCCTCGGGTCTCCACTGAAAAAGGACAACTGCCCAGTTGGACTAGCCTGGTCAACAAAAAGTCTTTCTGCTTTTCCTGGTTAGGGGTCGCCGCAGCAGATCACTGGTTCAGTAATGATTGGGTGTGGATTTTTACAGTGTTGAGTTGCCAGATGGGCACCCAACCTTCAAAGAAGGCATACCCACACATGCACGCACCTACCTGCATGTCTTTAAAGTTCACTCGACCATGGGGAGGACATGCAGACTCCGCACAGAAGCTGCTCTATCCAAAAATCTAACTGAACAACCTCTTGCTGTGAGGCGACAACGCACCACCACAGCATACTAACCCAGTCAATAAATGTCAAACAAATAAAAATAAATAAATTAAATAAATATTCTAGCTGTGCCTTTGATATACTACTTAGCGTTTAAAGTAGGTGTTGGATACATTTTAGATTATTATCAATTAGGACAACCAGTTGGTTTGTTTAAATCCTTTTTTAAGGATCCATGGATACTAACACAACTGATCACACAGGTTGTACAAAGCTCAGATAGATTAAATATTTGGCCGGATTCACGATGGCTTGCACGGAGTCTATGAGTAGAGTAAGACTCCATGCAGCCATCATGTCCGACGAGCGATTCAGGAACAGCCTGTAGGGGTGTGTAAGAGAGCTCCTAAAACGTCTCCTACATGGACAGGGCTGGGATATGCAAATTATCTCACTTGCAGCCGAAAAGCATGCAAATTAGGTAAATTTGCGATCCAGGAAGCACAAACCTGTCCGAGTAGGAGACGTGTTAGCTGCAGAAATGTACTCAGTTGACAACTGAGTACCGTTCTGCAAATAGCACAATGGAGCCTTGTCAGCTCCAAATAAAGGTTTCATATGGTTGAGGAAGCATGCCAATGGCCAAATATATGGCCATTGGAAATTTTCCCAGATGCAAAATTAAAATAAAAATACTTTTTTTTTTTGCCAATTTCCGATGTTTCAGTGTAGCGCAGCACCGCAGAAATGGGATGTGCTATAAAAATCATAAAATAAGAAAATAAAAGCCACCAACGTGGAATTTATGGAAATTCTTAAATTACAATGTAAGGGAATAGCAGGCTGAGGACAACATGGCCACCGAGTAGGGGTTGCTGAGGGGAGAAGCCCAGTCTAAGACATGTAACTAAGCATTAGTAGGCAATCCTATGTAAATGAGTGTTAGGACAGTGAATCGCACTTTTACATAGCAAATGAGCAGTCAGTGGATTGTAGGAGTAGGATATGGTGAGTAACAGAGTAGGAGATAGGTGACATCACAAGGGGGGTATGTATGAAAGTAGTGAAGCTCATTGGAGCAGAGTGGCATGTGTTAGCTGTCAGTCTGACATCATGGAAAAAGGTGTGTCAACAGGTAGGCCAGGGAAAGCCAAGAAATGGAAGGTGTATACTCTGGATAACACCAAAGTTTCTTGCTGAGTGGGTATGTGCACGTGTGCGCGCCTGTAAACTCGAGTAAGACAGAGTGCACACGTGGAAGCGTGAGTGCGCGTTTAAGCCGGAGTAAGCATGTATAAGGCTGTTTAAAGACCTGTAAACTTGTTTGCACTGGTGTGCACGCGTTTTAACCCGAATAAGCAAGTTTTAGTCCATCTAAGCATGTGTACGGCCGTGTGAGCTGCTGTGAGCGTGTTTGTGCTTGTATGCGCGTCGCTCCCCCTGAGGAAATAGAAAGGAAAAAGTAAGCACAACAAATAGTAGGAAGCTACCAGGGAATACTAGTTGAGCTAGCAGGTGAAAACAATCAGAATCAGGCAATTACACAGGCAGAACACTAGCCCAGCCCATCATTTAAAACTTTGCAAACAACAGTGCAGTTTGTTTCTCTCAAGAGACACTCCAACACTGGAGTAAGCTACTAGAAGTGAAAACTGAAAAAGCTTCACTCAGACAAAAAATGCTAGGGACTGCCATTGCTCTTATAAGGTGACATATGCAACATGGTGAGGGTGGTGACAATGCAAATGCTGCCGGACAACCCACAGTGTGGAGACAGAGAAGAGTGTACAGGCCCAGGGTCACCTACCAGGGGTTACATGAGCTGGAGATAGTGGAGCGCTATAGAGTGGACAGAGACCTCCTGCAGCAAATTGTTGAGCTGTGCAGGCCACGCCTCACACACAGAACCAACAGAGGGGAACCCATCCCAGTGGAAACCAAGGTATGTGTTGGCCTAAGAATACTAGCAACAGGTACCTTCCAGAGACCAACTGGTGATATGATGGGGCTATCTCAGGCATCAGCATCCAGGGTACTGCACCAGTTCCTGGATGCTATGTCAGTACATGTCGGTGATCATGTATATTTCCCCAATTCCCGTGAGGCATTGGCCAGCAATATGCATCTCTTCCAGCAAATAGCAGAATACCTTGAGGTAGTGGGTGCAATAGACTGCACACATATACGCATCAAAGCACCAGCCGGTGAGCCGGGTAGGGCCTACATTAACAGCAAGGGCTATCCCCTCCATCAACTGCCAAGTTGTGTGTGATGCCCAGGGCATAATAATGAATGTGTGTGCTGGCTGCCCTGGAAGCTACCATGATTCCCATATCTGGCATCTGACGCAGCTGTACCAGACATTTGCCAATGGGAACATCCCACATGGTCACTTAGTGGGGGATGCTGGCTATGCACTGGAGCCGTGGCTGATGACACCCATCAGAAACGCACACACGCCTGAACAGGAACACCATAATGAGGCACACGCACACGCACAAACACAAAATGTAATCAAGCATGTGTTTGGGTTGCTCAAGTCACGGTTCCGGTGCCTGGACACATCTGGTGGAGCCTTGCAATACTCACCAACTACATGTACCCAAATTGTCATGGTATGTGCTATGCTACATAATATGATTCTGTGAAAACAGCTGCAGCAGGACCAGCATAGGCCTGGGCCAAACAGCCCCCCACCATTGCCAAGGCCATCACAGGCAGAGCGTGACTCAGAGGAGGAACAACCTGAGCCTGCCCCAGTAGGCAGAAGGAGGCGTGCCCAGTATGCCTTGGCCTTGGCAAAGAGGCAACGCATAGCACATACACTGGCTCAGTAGGAACCCTGGAAATGATACCTCTCTCTGACTCCTACATATAGTGAAAGGGATGCCTAAGTTGACACAACCTGTCTTCAAACGTGCAGGGAGTGTAGTATGTGCATCCGACATAGGCAGCCCTGCAGCACCACCTGAGGCATGATTGCCATGTGTTAAGCAATGTAAGGTAGTGCTAAACAGCATTTACCACCATGTAGTATATGCAAACTTGATGACCTTGAGTATCATCCTACCCTCACCAAACATGATGCCACAATATGAAGACAAGATGATGAATTACAACACTTGGCTTAAGTATTGATGTCAGTGAAAGGGGATCCAATGCCTGTCAGCCTGGGATGACATGCTCGACAAGACATGATGCTTTGCTAGGGATGGCTTTCACCTATCACCTGTGGCCTTTTGGATATTGCCAAAGGCTCTTGTCACCCCCATAGTGCCTTTTGTAGGTAAGGCTCAAAAGACAAACCCACCTCCATAGGTATCACAAGGGATAAGAAACTAGAAGTAATGCTACTCAATGCCAGAAGTCTAAATTGCAAGATGCATGCACTCCAAACTCTCCTCAGCATGCAGAATGTTGATATCTGTGCAGTAACAGAAACCTGGTTCAAGGCTCCCAAGAGCACCCTAGCATTAACAGGTTACACCTTATATCATGCTTTACAGCTGAAAAACATGGAACAGACTACAAAATAAGGGTGAGTATCAATATTTGTCAAAGATACTCACACCCCCAGGTTGGTGGCACAGCATGAAGCATCAGAGACTATCCATGTGCAACTAACAGTGGGTAAAATCGCCTTCCAGTTCATAGCCTGCTACAGACCACCATCCTAAACCCAGGAACCACACTTGGCCGACTGGAGAACACATGAAAATATGAAGGTCTCCCCAAACACCATTATATTGGGCGACTTCAACTACCCAAACATAGACTGGGAGCATTACCCTAGCTCCAACACCCTAGCCCAAAGGTTCCCAGAATTTATAAATCCAAATGCTATGGAACAACTTGCTACCACTCCCACAAGAGGGGAAGACATACTGGACCTGATCATCACCAACATGGGGACTCTATGCCCAAGACCAGAAGTGCATCCCTCACTGGTAAGATCAGACCAGAGAGTAATCTCACTGGATATTCACATCCTGACCCCAGCCCATGGCCAAAAAACCACAGTGAAAAATGTTCACTAAAGCAAATGTCACACTCCTCAAAACCGAAGTGGAATCCTTCACAGCCCCTGTGCCTGTGGAAAATACAGCCCAGACCTCAGAACCCTTTATAAATGCATTCTATGAACACCTTCAGGAATGCATGGACCATGCAATCCCAAATAAAACCAAGACCCAATCCTCCAAAGGCAGGCATCCTGTCTGGTGGACCCCAGCCTTAAACTACTATATGATAGATCAAAATCCCAAAAAGGGAAGGCATCTCTGATCAGTATTATTGAAAAACTACGGCCACACATAAAATCGTCTAAGGCTATCTTTGAGGTAAAAATTGTACAGGACACTAAGGATAATCACAAGGCTTTCTTTAGTTATGGTAAGAACCTGGGTGAGAATTCCCAGATTTGCTCAGAAGTAGTCCAGAATGACAAACAATACACCAAACCCACAGACATTGCCAACATCCGAGCTGACAGGTTCAGTGTAAACTTCTCCCCCCCTCCCCACCAAAAGGCCAAATATCTATCCCAGCTGAGTGCTGGCCTCCTGGCATCTCAGTTGCTCAGGTAACAGCCAGCCTATCCAAAGCAAAACACACAGCAGCAATGGGACCAGATGGTGTCCTGGGCTGTGTCCAACATGAACCCCAAGAAGAATTGAACACAAACATAAAATCACTGTTCAGTCTCAGCCTTAGCACAGGATATGTACCCAAAGAGCAGTGTACAGCAACAGTGGTCCCTCTCCACAAAGGTGGTGCCTCAATGGATACTGCAAACTATCGCCCCAGAAGCCTGAGTAGCTTGGTCTGCAAAGCTATGGAAAGGATCATCATGGACCCCAGAAATAAAGATATTGGGGATCTATAGACACTGGATCCTACCCAGTTTGGCTTTGTTAAGGGCAGACCCTGCCTCTTAAACCTGGTTGAGTCATTTGAAACAGTCACCAAGGCCATTGATGAGGGGAAGGTGGTCCACACAGCCTACCTGGACCTTGCAAAAGCCTTCCGTACAATACCCCACTTGGTCATTATAGATAGGCTCACCAGCTTCAATATAAACCCCTATGTCACTAGATGGGTTGCAAACTGGCTTAAGGACAGAACCCACATGTCAGACTCCAAACCAGCTACAAGTGGCATCCCACAAGGCTCAGTCCTGGGACCTCCCTTGTTTGGTATATATTTCTCGGTGGTACAGGCTGACACAGAAGGACTGTGGCTGAACAAGTTTGCAGATGACTGCAAACTGGGCGCCATAATCCACCCTCCAGCTGACACAAGCATCCTACAAAACGGCCACATAGAAACAGACAACTGCTACCAGAGCCATGTCCTCAAGCTAAATGCAAAAAAGTGTATAGTCATCCCCTTTGTCAAAAACTAAGTGCCCACAAATTACCACATAGGTGGTAACCCATTAAGTATGGAAGAAGTGATAAGGGACCTGGGGACCCAAGTTGATAGCAATCTCTCATTTGACAACCATGTGGCCAAAGTGTTTAGAAAAACATTTCATATAGCCCACCTAATCATGAAGGTATTCACATCTAGATGAGGGGAAGTCATCATGACTCTTTACTCATCAGGCCCATAATTGAGTACAATGCCCCTTGTGGGATGTACCTTATTCGACATCTGCAGCAGCTGGAAAGACCACAAAAGTACCTCACCAGGAGGATTAAAGGGCTCAAACACATGCCATTTGCTGCCTGGTTAAAGAAACTGCAGCTCCACTCAGTGGCATACCGCCTGCCCAGAGGTGATCTGTGCCTGATGTATAAAGCCATGTCCGACCTGAAATCAATGGACATGCTGCACCTCGTAAAATCATAATCCCATCAAGTTACGTACTCAAGAGACCTGAACCTCAGGACTGAAATAAATAGGACATGCTGGAGTGACATATTCATAACCCAGAGGCTCCCTCCACTCTTGAGTAAACTCCCACTCCAGGTTAGCCAGAGTCCCTCATTGACTCTCTTCAAGAGGAATCTTGATGAGTGGATGGGAGATTGTAGGTTTACCCTGGGTATCACTTCTATGTCACTGTTAGACAGAGGCGCAGTATACTAACCTTGAAAAATGTCATGGCAAACTCCACTTAAAATGTGTGTTGAAAGCCAAACACACTCTGGCTAGGATTATAAATACCCTAGGGCAGATAGATAGCCTAGTATGAACCTATGAACAGAATCACACACACCAACTAGTACAACTGTGGTCAATGTGGAGTAATGTTTGGCAATGTCCACCCAAGTTGGTGAATACACAGCAATGTTGGACAAGCCTGGTTTAAGTAGGCCATAGCTGAACAAAATGCAACATGCTCATAGTTGTCCAACTGGCCCTTAACCAGTCTGGTCTGCTCAGTATGAACATTTAAAGCAGTGATGGGACTCAAACCCATGATACTGTGCACCATAGTGAAAGTACTGAACTACTACACTATGACAGTATTGCGGTGTTCAGCCAGTATGAGAGAATGTTGCCAAGTCTTTGCAAACTATCCCATGGAAACCCTGCAGGCACAGCATAATCCCTGTTGAGTTATGACACAAAGGAGTCTGGCAGTAAGAACACAACATGACTTCCAACACACACAGTATAAATGTCAATATTGGTCATGTTCACACACAACCACAAATGTAGTGGACTTCAGATCACAACATATGGAAAGGTCACACTGGGCATGCTCAAACACTTGGATAAATGAGACATATGTCAGGCAACAAACCATGGAAAGCCTGAACTGGGCATGCTCACACACTTAGGCCATGTCTGAGTATAGCAGTCAGTCACACATATCTGGCAGTGGTATGTGTTAAGCCAGGAACCTCCCACAATCCAGCAATCCACCCTGTGCACACAGTTAAATGACAACAGACACATATATTAATATACTGGAACCCTGTCATGATCAAACATGTTACACAGATACACAAGTTGTTCATAGAAACTGGGAAAACTATGGCAATAAAGACCTGCAAACAGCATCAGCAACAAATATTGTGCATCCCGAACATAAACATAGGTGCAGAGGTCAATACTAGGCTGTCTGCCCTAGGGAATTCATAAGCCTAGGCAGGGTGTATTTGGCGTCCGCCTCCTCAGTAGACTAGCCTACTGTGTCCCTGTAAATTAGGTCACAGAAGGCACCCTTTAAGGCTAGTTTGCTGTGCCTCTGTCAAGCAGGGACAGAGTGGAGATCCCAGGGGTGATTTTGCAATTTCCCATCCATGCGGCTGGATTTTGCTGGAAGAGGGTTGGCGAGGGGCTATGTCTAACTTTAACTGGGATTCCATGCCAGAGTGGGGGGAGCCTCTGGGTAATGAATCTGTCCCTGCAGCATGTCCTATTTAGTTTTGTGCTGAGGTTTAAGTCCCTGGAGTGTGTAGCTCTAAGGGTCTTGGATGTTATGAGGTGGAGCATGTCCATTACTTCTGGGTTTGACATGGCTGTGTACGTCAGGCATAGATTACCTCTGAGTAGGCATTAAGCAACTGAGTAGAGCTGGAGATCCTTTAGTTGAGCTGCATAGGACATCTGTGTGTAGCCCATGATCCCCTTGGGGAGGTACTGTTGTGGTCACTGTAGTTGCTGCAGGTGTTGGGTAAGGTACACCCCTAAAGGGGCATTGTAGTCAAACATGGGCCTGATGAGTGACTAGTAGAGGGCCACAATGACCTCCCATGATCTACATGCAAACCCCCATGTGATAAGGAGGGCTATATAAAGGTCTTTGCAATGACTCTGTCAATGTGATTAGCAAAGGAGAGATCTATGTTGGTCCCCAAATCTGTAAATACATCTTCTGTACTTAATGGATTACCACTTATGTGGTAATTTGTGTGCACCTTGTTTTCCACAAAGGGTTGACTATGCATGTCTTAGCATTTAGCATGAGGCCATGGCTCTGGCAACAAGCATCCATCTCTGTGAGACCCTTATGGAGGAAGCATGTGTCAGCTGCAGTGTTGCTTATGTCCCCCGGTTAGCAGTCATCTGTGAAGTTTGTTAGACATAATCCCCCCGTGTTAGTCTAAGCCTCAGAGAAGTACATACCGAACAGGACAGGTCCCACAACTGGGCCCAGTGAGACACCAGTTGTAACTGGTCTGGAATTTGACCATGTGGGTTCCATCCCTGAGGCAGATAGCAACACATCTAGTGATATAGGGGTTGATATGTAAGCTGGTAAGCATATGTATGATGCCTGAGTGGGGTATTGTGTTGCAGGCTTCTGCAAGGTACAGGTAGACTGTGTGAACTACCTTGCCCTCATCCATGGCTTCAGTAACCGTTTCAAAGATATGAACTATGTGTAAGAGGCAAGATCTGCCCTTAGCAAAGCCGAAATGTGTATGATCCACTGTCTGGAGGCTCACAATGTTTTTGATTATGACTTCCATGATAATACGCTCCATAGCTTTTCCTACCACACTAGTCAGGCTTATGGGGTGATAGTTCCTGCGGTCTGTTGTGGCACCACCTTTGTGGAGTGGGAACACTGTATCTGTATGCCATTCTCAGGGTACATATCCTGTAGTAAGGCTAAGTTGGAACAGTGACTTAATGTGAGTGTTCAGTTCTACTCAGAGCTCGTGTAGGACACAGCCTGGGACACCGTCTGGTCCCATAGATATGCTGTGTTATTTGCTATGGAGAGGGCACCTTTCACCTGTGCATCTGTGATGTCATGGAGGTTACATTCATTTGGGATGGGCATCTGTACCCTTGGGGGGTAAGGGGGGGATGTTTGTGCAGACTCTGTCTGCCAGGGTGTAGGCTATGTCCGTAGGTTTGGCATATTGTGTGCTGTTATGCAACAATTCAGAGCATATCAGGGTTGTTTCCACACATATTCCTGACATAACTAAAGAAGGCCTTGTGATTATCTGTAGTGTATTGTCAATTTCACTGTCAAAACGTGCAAGTGATGATTATATGAGGGATTGAAGTGTCTTGCCAATACTGTTCAGAGATGTCCTTCCTCTGTGGGATATTGCTCTGTTATGTAGTAGCTTCCTCCTTCTGTTGTACAGGTTATATATGGCCGGGGTCAACCAGACAGGTCTCCTGTTATGGAGGAGTCATGGTTTTCTTTGGGATAGCATGATAAATGCATACCTGCAGGTGCTCATACAATGCGTTTGCAAAGGATTCTGCAGATTGGGCTGTATTATCCTCCAGCATGGAGCCTTTGAAGTATTCCACCCCAGTCTTCACAAGTGCAAAGTCTGCTTTTGAGAAATTCTTTACAGTGATTTCCTTGGCTGGGGGTGGGGATGGGATATGGATGTCCAGGGTAAGTTGTTTATGGTCTGATCTTAACAATGAAGGTTCTACCTCTGGTGTGAAACACAGAGTCCCCATGTTGGTGATGATCAGGTCCAATATGCATTCCCCCTTGTGGGTGTGGTGACTGGTTGAGCCATAGCACATGGATTCACAAATTGTAGTGGCTGTAGGGTGATGTTGTTGAGGGCCTGAGTAGTATCCCCAGTCAATATTCGTGTACCTGAAGTCAAACACTATAATGGTGTGTGTGAAGACCTTCATATCCTACACTGTTCCCAGGAAAGCCAAGTGCGGTTACTGGGTATGGGGGGAGGGTGGTCTGAACTACACACCAAAGCAAAAGGCAGTTTTGCACAATGGTAGTTGTATATGTATGGCCTGTCATGCTTAGTGCAGTGGTACCAACCCAGAGGTGTGTGTATCTGTGATGTATATGGATACACCCCCTACTTGTGTTGTGTGTTACAAGTCCTGAGTTCACGAAGCATGGTATAGAACATTACCTGGCAGTGCCAGTGTGCATATGTGACCCTGAACACATGCACAGATATTATTACCCCCCATACTAAGGGATAGTAAAAGATGTACATTCCTCTTTGGAAAGACTGATGATGTCAGCACCCTATAAATACAGCAGGAGAAGGGAAATCCTCCAGTAATGTGAATAGCGTGCTGTGCTAATGCGTGCCTCTCAAGTATCATAACATAGTTTGGTAGTGGTTTGAATCCTGCAAATGCTGTGTGTGTGGGGGGGTATGTATGCAATTCTCTGTGAAAAGAATGGCCTTTTTGAAGACTGGGATAACACACTAAAAGATGTACATTCCTCTTTGGAAAGACTGATGATGTCAGCATCCTATAAATACAGCAGGAGAAGGGAAATCATCCAGTAATGCAAATAGCGTACTGCGCTAATGCGTCTTTCTTAAGTCTCATGACATATTTAGGTAGGGGTTTGAATCCTACAAATGCCGTGTGTTTATAAATGGGTGGTGTGTTTTGCTTTTATTACTGTATGACATATTATAACAGTAATTTCAATGCACACATCAGGTATGTGTGTGCCACATACAGATATGTACCTGTGACCTTTAATAGTTCCTATGTGTGAAGCCTGCCTTATATGAATACAGATGTTACCTTTGCCAGCATGTGCCGTAGCTTACCAGATCTTAGGCCATACATGTATGTTGGTGACAATGCAGGCTACTGCAGTGATCTGTGTCCTAGGCCAGCTATGTGGCACACACTCATGAAAGCTTTGATAGATTAATGTGGGTGAGGGTTCATGTCTGGAGTATATGTCAGACATGTTAAAACGCAGCAAAGTCTGTGAGTGATGGACATCCAGTGTAGGTGTATGGCAACTGTTGCCGATATGCATACAGACACCTTCTTGCTTAGGTGATACACCGAGGGACTGCAGAATACCTTTGGAAATGTGAATATCACAGGATAGACAAGATAGCACTTGTCCACATGTACTCACCATTACCCGTTCTACATGATGGGTGCTACCACCTACATGGTGCTGTTGGAATACTATGTTAACTGCATGCCGATGACAATGCTACAGTTGTGTTACAGCAATACAGCATTGTTTGGACAACAGGTATCTGTCTGTATGATACCCTTGTGGTGGTTAGGTGTGCCATGTGTAGAATGAATTGTAGGTCACTGTATGCATTTGCAGTCATGGATGGACATATCCGTAGTGTATTGGCATGTATGTGAGACTGCTATATGCCAAAGAGTATTGTTCCCAGGGATGTGTGGGGCTCAGTAAGAATGGCTACTGGTATAGTGTAGTACTGCAGGGATATCACTGACACCAGGTTCCTACATCTGTGTATCAGTTGAGGAGACACGATGTAATGACCACTGAATGTCAGGCTATGTAAGCTGTGTATACTAGCAGAATGCAGACCATTGACATTTGGAAACCGTATCACCCACAGCATACTGTCAAACCATGTCATCAGCCATGTGGCATATGTGCAGACAGTACACTTTGGGAATTAACACTGGTGTATACAAAACTACAATGACAATCATAGTTAATGCATCATGCATGCTCGAATATACCCACAATGATATCATTACACTGTACTGTTAACAACATGATAATATTACTACAGTGCTATGTAGTCACCCTGTGCCTCAGCACCATGCTATACTGTTCCTGCATCAATGTTACAGATGGCAGGAGGTGGCACAGTTTCATCATATGCACAGAGTGTGTACTTGGTTTGCCAGAGTCTGCCATTGACACATCCAGTCGACATGTATGTGGGTGTGTGTTAGTGAGGGACAACAGTACAACATGGGGCAATTTTGATGCGATGTGTGTGTGTATGTGTTAGCCCTAGGTGTTAGCATTATGTGTGTGTGTATGCATACACACAGTTCCACCACGTGGCTGCCATATATGGGTTTTTGTGGACATCCACAGACTGTACCTGCCAGGTCATACAGATCACTGTCTCTGGCCAGAGACATGGTACCTGTGCCTGGCAGGGGTGCTACAAACAGTATCAGGTACTAAGCCAGACTGGGTACTGTCATCAGAGGCAGTGGGTTGTTGACTGGACACATGTCCCTGCTGGGACTGTCCAGAGCCACGTGCATGTGGTCTTCTAGGATGGTCTAATGACAGCACAGACCCAGCATTGCTGGGGCTGGTACTGGCAATATGTGAGCGGCTGCAGGTTTGTTGCCGTCCACGATGACTGCCAGCTGATAATGTTGCTGGTATATGTCCACATCGACGTCTCAACCGTCCTGCACTGTCCTGGCTCCTGGACATGTAGTTGTGGAAGAGATCTAATCTGTCCCCCCAACGTCTATCAATGACCTCGCTGATATTATGGATGGCAGCTGCAACATCATGCATAGTGTAATTCATAGCAGTGCGATGTGCTCTAAGCTCCCTCAGACCCTGTCTGGTGTACCGTTCCATATGTGCCTGTGCCTGCATTACAGCCCGGAACATAGCTGAGATTGAAAGACCTCTGTGGGCACGTCTGACAGGGGCAGTACGACCACAGATGCTCCCACGAGAACCCCTGGACATCTGCCTGTGTGGTACCATGTCAGGAATCTGGCCATGGCTGCTGTGAGGGGATGCATGTGCCAATGATACCACGCTACCCTGGTCAATGCCCATTGTATGCTGTCCCTGAGCTAAGGACATTGGTGACAATGGATGTATCGGCAGGATGACTGTGCGCATTGATGGGGTTGACTGCTGTGTAGTGTCGATTGGCTGACCAACGACAGACCCTGTCACACCTCCTTGTGCCATTACACATGTATCATCATTATCACTATCCCCAGCAGTGGCTTCAGGTTCCCTGCTGCACACCACCAGAGCAACATCAGAACCTGTGAGAGGAAGATAGGAAACACAGTTTACAAATGTGTACACAGTGTTAGCACACATGCACACAGGCACACATGCACACATGCACACAGGCACACAGGCGCACATGCACACAGGCACACATGAGCACATGCACACAGGCACACAGGCACACAAGCACACAGGCACACATGAGCACATGCACACAAGCACACAGGCACACAAGCACACAGGCACACATGCACACAGGCACACTCCTCAGTACAGCAGATACAAACACAGACACACCTGCAATCCAACACATACACAATACTGTTTGAGGGTGGGTGACAGTATCACAAGGAAAAACATCACTGCACACGTGTCAGCATGCACATTATGTGTTGCACAGGAACATGCAGTGCAAGTGTAGACAGCCCTTGTTAATAACAGTATACATGTACTTGATATTTGTGTGTAGTTGTTCAGTGATTGTCTCCACCCTGGGACACAATGTCTACAAGGACATAACAATGTTGTGCAAGTGTTACAAGCTGTGGGTGCACATATTTGCACACACACACACACACACACACACACACACACACACACACACACACACACACACACACACACACACACACAACACATGATGGTGCTATGCAATAACTGCTATGTGTACTTTTGTGGTCAGTGGAACTGGATGTGGTGTAGTAACGTGAGCCATGATCAACATGCTTCTTGTGGTCAGTCAACAATAATAATGTGTGCCAGACAGGCAGCTAGCATGCTGTACCTGAAGTGCAGTAACATGAGTACATCCACAATTACACAGCCACTTGTTACATGGGTGTGTAAGGTGGCCAATAGTGAGCATTGCCTAACATGAATGTATTATTTGTTCAAGACTGTTGCACAAAGACATGATAGGCCTCTACCCCTCAGGTATATTATGTGTGCTGTGTAGATGATAAGTGGGATACTGAAGGGTGGCCATACAGCAGGTGTCATAATTGGACATGTGTAGCAGGCTAAGGTGTAGTGTGTATGCCAAACATGTGTGTGTTGTGTACATGTGTATCAGGTATGCCTATACAATGCCCAGTACTGTGTTGCCACACATTTGTATCATGCTCTGTGTATTGCATGTGAGTGAGGCAGCTACTGAGAATAATGGGATATGCATAGTCTCACAGCAAACGTGCACAGCATGCATTATGCATAGGTGTGTTACATGTGCACACACTACACCTCCATATGACATGCACATGTCATTAGCAATAGTATTGTTATTACACACTCACCAGCATGGATTGGCTGCCTTGCTGTCACTCCAGAGGGACCTGCAAAAATATGAGAGTGATTGCCAGTGGCCACAACTGTGCCATTGATACTGTGAGTATGATAAAGTACAGTAGTACAACAGGTGGCTTTCACATGCATACAGATTATGCTCAGAATATCAATCTTGCAGAAGAATAGGCAGGTTAACAGCTACACAAAACAGTACACATCTCACACACGCATAAACTACCAGTACAGAGAACAGTCAACTACAGATATGGCATGTTACCTGCACTCTCCATTTCAACATGTTGGGTGGCTCCGGCCTCCATGATGATGCATGTTTGTGGATGTTGCTGTTGTTGGCCTGGAGCCACAACACTTAGGAGGAGCTCCTCCACACTGGTGGGGGGGGGTGGATAGGTACCCCACCGCCTGTGGCAAGCTGTTGTCTGTGGATATCAGATGCACGCTGCCGGACATGTCTAATTAAATCACTGTAGTGATGGCGTACCTGCTCATATGTCCAGTTATGCATGCCTATGTCATTTACCCAACGGACAAGATCTTGCCACAGTGTAGCCCTCTCATGCTGGTTCTGGCTGGTCCTGGAAAACAGCACACAGTAATTCTGCACCAGGCTCTGGTGGATCTCGTGATCCTCTGCTTCTGTATAAGGTGGGTTTCGCTGATGCACCATCACCCTGGAAGGAAAAAAAAATATGTGAGCAAGTCATGTGGCACACAATATTCTAATGTACTGATATCAGTTAACTGCCATATATAGCATCTGTCTGTCTATCAGGAGATACACATGTTCGATACCACATATCAGTGCTCAGCCCACAACTGTCCGACACTGCCTGCCACACTCCATACAACAAACTAGTATACACCAACACTCGGCACACTGTTTGGGATACAATGCTCAACCTCACACTGGGGGTATGTATCAAGCTAATGGATGAAGAATATTGTCATCCCATGCAATGAATGCAATGCACATTTACAGTTTCAATGGTAATCCACCCTAGTCTTTGATGCCATACCGCTACCTGACATATGTGCACAGTTGTTACTATAGCCAGCATACTGCTGTCACAGAGTATACATGCTGCCAGGTACACACACATACCCTGTAACACACATGTGATTGCGGCCATGGTACAGGCATCATTACACATACATACAACACACAAATGTATGACGACACAGATAAGCATTAACAGTGTACCTTATAGTACTGTATGCCCCCTACTTACAGATACCTATGCATGAGATATGTAATCTTTGCAGACTACAGGAAACACACCAGACAGTGTTACCAGGAAATGTGAACATACACCATACTGTAGTGTTTAGGCCTACAACATCAGGTAGTACAACAGTTCATATGTGAGCTGGATTCAACAGCAGTACCACTTACTGAGCATACATGTATTGCTTCTGCCTATGATGGGACACCGCAGTCATACACAGGGAACTACGGCACAACATATGCCAATCTACTATGTTTGCATCCCGATAACTGACACATCTTTCTCTGGCCTCACACCAAGGACACCAACTACCATGACAGACACAAACTCACACTAAGCTATCACACTTTTACAGACCTTGCACACAGTTAGTGTCACACTCATTCAACATCACATAGCTGGTATTACACTGAGTACATGTGTGTGTGTGCATTGTGTCATAGGTAGGTACTATGCTATTGGCCCTAGGCCTAGGGCAGCTTAGCCATATGCTAGCCTGCCCTTTGGGACACATGTAATGTGATTTTACTTGCTCCTGTGAAACGGTTACACAGAGGTGACTCACAGGGCATATTACCTATCTCCATAACATTCATCAGGGATATGTATGACATCTACCAATAAGGAGCCTTGTTTGTTAATGCTGGGTGGTTTAGTCCAGGGTATGGCATATTTGTGTATAGAAACCTGTACCTCCAGCATGTGCTGTTTAGTGTGGTGACAAGGATTAGAGCCCTAGGTCATGTAGGCTGGATGGATTGTGAGGTGTTGCCATGGTGGTTGGCCAACTGGTATGGGTGTGACATAACTGTGTATGTCCAGCAGTGGTAACCTCTGTGTAGGAAGTATGCAAGGCACTCTAGCTGTGGTTTGTGAGTCAGTCTGCATAGGGAATGTGTTTGAGGGCATTATCAGTCTTTGTTAGGTATGTCTGTGGCCTTTCCACTTGCTGTAGTTATCATCGGAGGTACATACTGCACAGGACATTGTGAGGTGTAGGGGGGTACACTGACTTGCATTTCCCTAGCTGACACACCTTTTGTGATGACATGTACCATGTACAGGGATTACAAGATTAGTGTGCCACTGTGGATATCAAAGGGGAGGCTATTGTACACCTATGTCCCATGTTCCCTTCTGACACCTCCAGTGGTAGGCAGGCAACCACCTATGTGGTAGTTAGTGGGTAACATGTTTTGGAATGGGGTATGGTACTGCAGTATCAACACTGGTGTTCAGTCCATGCCTTGGTCACCAGGCACCTGTTGCAGTACATCTGTCCCCATGTCCCCGTCTCTCACTCTCTCTTTATATATATATATATCTATATCTATATCTATATATATCTATATATATATCTATTTATATATCTATATATATATATATATATATATATAGATATATATATCTATTTATATATCTATCTATATATATATATATATATATATATATATATATATATATATATATATATACATACATATACATATAAATATATTCATATATATCAAGTTCATTACATATCTATATATATATATATATATATATATATATATATATATATATATATATATATATATATATATATATATATATATATATATATATATATATATATATATATATATATATATATATATATATATATATATATATATATATATATATATATATATATATATATATACACATATCTATAGACATTCATATCTATCTGTATATATGTATGTATCTACATCTATATCTATATATGTATGTATCTATTATAGCTATATGTATATACATATTCTATCTATCTATATATCTCTATCTATCTATACATACCTCTCTATCTATGTACATATATATATACACACACACTTCTAAACATCCATTGCTGTACATATACATGCACATGTAGGCACATAGACTGCCCACCTTTCATGGTGGGAATATCACTTCTGAAACAGTTGTGAGACATACCATTCTGTAATGATATTGCACAGTGTTGTGCATAATGCATTATGCTGTCCTCAGGCCGTATAGCTGTAGCAGGCCTCACTGGCTCAGTCCCACAGAAGTTCACCACCACATGACATATATCTGCACTGCATGCTGTTTTCAATGCCACACACTACAACCTACATTGATATGTGCACATAGCAACCTTCAACTACATATGTATGTCCAGCCTTCAATAACAGTTGCAGTATGTCCCTTGCCCTATGCACATCTGCATATACATATAAATACAGACTGCTAACACATATGGAGGGTTCACAGTATGTAGATTATTAGATTATGTAGTTTACATTACCTTTGTCTCTGACAGCTTTTTTCTGCTGGCTTGCTTGCTGGCTTGCTTGCTGTTTTTTTTTTTATCTCTCTCTCTCTCTCTCTCTCTGTCTCTCTGTCTCTGTCTTTCTCTCTCTCTCTCTCTCTCTCTTATCTACGCTTAGCTAAGCGCACACAAGTGCACACATGCTTACAACTGCTTAAAAGTGCTTACTCCCGCTAACTCCCGCGCTAATTTCTTTTAAAGAAAAGAAAATGGGGAAATAGGAAAGTGGTGAAAAAGGGGGCACAGAGAGGGTAAGACAGTAGGAAAACAAGCTCAGGATGTGCAGGAAGGATGTAGGGAAGGCCCATAGCTGCCTAATTCTTTACCAGCAACAGCTGTGCATATGTTAGAAATTTAGAGTGAGATTTGACACCTTCCGCCCCTGAGAGAGGGGTGAGGACAACAAAATATGTTGTACAGCCAATTGTAATTATCAGTTGACATGTCCAGCAGACATGTATGCAAAATGGGCAGCTATGTATGGGACGTAATTTTTTTGTGGGAACAGAGTGCCCTTTTTTTATTTTTTTTTTCAGGTGAGAGTGGAATGTGAGGTACAGGAAGTAGGTATATTTGGGGAGGTAGGTTGGGGAGGTTAACAGATAAGACAAGACGCATACAGGGGTGGAGTATGACACATGTGGGGGGTAAACACAATTGACAGGGACGGATGTTTGGATATCGCGAGCCCATGAGCCCACAGATGGCAGCAGTGGAACTGAGATCCCCACCCATGGGCAGTTACCACTGCGTCTTCACAGCCCAGGCTGGGGCTGTGCTGGGGGCTGGATAGGACGGGCAGGCACATCTGTGAGTTGTGCCACTCTCGCCTCGAGCTGGCATAGGGGATCAGTCACAGAACGCCTGATCTCACTACGCACCACAGACCGGACCCTATGGAGGGTGAGTGGAGGCTCTCCTCCGGCCACTCTTGCAGAGGGGGGACGAGCCCCATCCCCTGCAGCGCTTCCACCTGAAGGTGGCACAGGGCCACCGGAGGAGGAGGTCCCGGCCTGGGCACTGGTGCCAGGTGCACTCGCCAGCTGAGGTGGGAGAGGTGGGTCCGCTGGAACCCGCCTTCCCTGTTGTCCTATGTTTAGCAGTATTTTATGGCATTTTGGGTTAGTAACAAACAACACCATTCAAAATTAGTTGTAACAGCATGCATCAGTATTCCCATTAACCAAACACCCATGAATTCTGAACATTGAGCAGCAAGGATAACACATGCATATTTAGAACAACAGTGCACGTTCCAACAGCATGCAGGGTTGATTGGTGGCAGCAGGCCATCAGGTTTGGATATGTGAACAGGGCACATGCATCAACGTACATGCAGATATGTATGAACCAACAGGACAAATGTCCATGGGAATTAATTGTGTATACACATACTCAGTTTGGTCTGGAATGGCATAATTTGTGAAAATAGGGTAGGGTGGAGAAATATTACATTAACAACTTAAACTACCTATACATATACTGTACATTCCTAGTAGATGCATATATATTTTTTATTTATTTATTTATTTTATTTATTTTACATTTGTTAACTGGGAGAGTCCGACTGGATACATGTCCATTTTCAGCGGAGGCCCGGGGAGAAAAGCTCCAGGTACATAACAGACATATGAACATTGTTAATGCAAAAAAGGAAGATAGTTGAGTTCTAAATACAATATAAAGATACATCACATCTTGGGAAAAAAATAACAGCAGCATATAAAAAAAACATAGGTCAGTTACAAAGGCGAGGTGCCTTGTTAAAAGCGTTAAGGATAGTGAGGTAAGAGAAGGGTAAATGATAGTGGTTAATCAGGTTTGGAACAGGGACATTGCCAGAGAGTATTGAGATGGGGTTTAAGCTTTTTTTTGAATTGTAGGAGTGAAGGTTCTGAGGTGAGCATGGTCAGTAGGGAGTTCCACATTTTACCTACAAAGTTTGAGAATAGAGAATCCCCAGCAGAATTATTGGCTTTGGTAGTTTGAGCTAAGATCTTATTGGAGGAGCGTAAAGATTGCAGGTTAATATAGGGGTGAATTATGTTTTTCAGAGCTGGTGTTTTCTCTGGGTGATATATCCCCTATATGTATTAGTACATTTTATATGTATTAGTACAGTTTCCTATATGTAACCTTAGGAATGTTGGTGATGGGGATGTTACTGCTACATTAATATACATTCAATTTTTATTCATATATGTTCATATCTGGCTGTGTTCAGGTATGGCATCCTGCTACATTTGATTTATATGGGTCTAGACAACTGTGGATATTCAGCATTTCATACAACCATACTATCTCTATAATGCAAGGGTACAGCAACATATCCAAATTGTGGGATGGACACATTCCAGGTTCTGCACTTTATTACAGACATTTCACTGTTTGGTTGTGACTGTCTCATTCATTTCATTATGTACTCACTGCAGTATAACTTTATTCCAGACTTATTACAGCTTTCTTGGTAGCTTCAAACCCTCTTTCTCACACTCTCTTACTTTTTTTATTTTTACATTTCAGGATGGTACTTAATTCTAGGCTTTATTAACATTTATTACTGGGTTACAACAATCCTTTCCAGCTGACTCACTTATTTCATATGGCAGAATTTACAAGGATGTATTCGACACTTGTCTATCCTTTGTTGATTGATTACCACTCATTTTCAGGCTGAAGCAGTTATCTGATATTACAATACAGGTGGAAACTCTCTATTTCAGACTTGTTTAATCTTTATTACTGGATTGCAATACACTCTTTTACCTGCTGCATCACTTATCTAATCTTACAATACTAGCAGAATCTTTCTTCTAGGCTTATTTGACCTTTATTACTGGGTTACAACACTGAACTCTTTTACAATCTGTCTCACTTATATTCTATAACAATACCAGCAAAATAATTACTAATCAGCCTGGTGCCGCAACCTCACCAGCCTATCAGCATAGGCTCGCTGATTCGCGGAACGAACACCTGCAGCTGTAATATAAATGAAGTAATATTGCAACATACCTATCCATACTATAGGCTAGGATAGCATTTCTTACATACTTAATTGCATGGATACTTACTCAGTAGTGGGGCATTGGGCATTTGGTGGGCCTCCTGGATCCAACGGTTCAGTTGGTCCTCCTTTCGTCGCTTCAGGTCCGCATGATGGTGACGGACCTGTTCACCAGTCCTCGGAATGCCTGTGGCACTGATGAGATCATGTGCCAACTGGTTCCACGCCTCTGCCTTATATGCTCCTCATTGAACCTGGCCCTGCATGAGTTCTGCTTCATGATCATGGACTAGGAGCCAAACCATTTATTTTGACTCCTCAACACCCCACCTTTGTGCTCTAAAGCAATTTCCCTCTCCTGCACCTGCCATCCTGACTGCAAATGGGTACCACAATCAGTTATGGTGTGTATTCCCGCCTATGGGGCTTATATATGCCGATTTTCCCCGCACTTATCTGCGATTGGCCATTTTGGATATTTATCAGCTTACAGCAAACATGCTTTGTCATGCTTCTATTTTCATTCATTCCTATATGTATGCTAATACTGTATTTCTCAGTACAACTGTCATGGCTTAGTGGTTCAGTACATTGACTATGGTGCACAGTATCCCGGGTTCGACCCTTAGCATTGCTTTTTTTATTTTACTACTGTCCAGACAGGCTAGGAGGTGTGTCTGTGTAAAGATGGCTTTGCTACAGCTTGCCCAATGTTGCCCGACGGTAAGCTGGTTGGCACACTGAGCAGCTCCGCGCAAACTGCTTACGCTGGGTAATGCATTATTTACCTATAAGCACTCATTTTGAGCTGGGTAAAGCGCTGCTGAGCTACGGGCACTCATATTAGGCTTGTTAAAGCACTGCTCAGCTATGGGCACTCATATTAAGCTTGTTAAAGCACTGCTCACCTATGGGCACTCATATTAAGCTTGCTAAAGCGTTACTAAGCTATGGGCAATTATGATCCTTTTTTTATATATTATGTCAGTTTTGTTCACACATACATGGGCCATTTCCTTACATTTTACTTAAATTATATATATATATATATATATATATATATATATATATATATATATATATATATGTCAGGGGATTGTTTCATACTTATTTAAATAAAAATGGAGAATGATGTTGTGGGGGCTCGAACCATGACTACCTCCTCTTTGGCCGACGTCTCTACCACTCCGCTATTGCTACTTGGCTTAATTTGCATATGTAGATCTTATATACTTTTCAATGTCTGCTAACTGTGGCTGAGCGAAGGGCATACCCGCGCAAATGCGGGCAAACATTTTGGAAATTATAAAAAAAAAATTAAACTGCTATTTTTACGTTTTACACATTTTCAGTAGGGTTTAGTCTGTGGGGATGTGTGGTGTTTGACATTTCAAATGCTTGACATTTCAGCGGACTCGCTCATGGGTGTTTACTTTCAGGACTCTGACTCTTCTGGGGGCGTGTCCCTTTGCAGTACTCACCGATCGGACACACCCCCTACTTTCCTACATGGACCGTGTTAGACTAAGGTATGATTCAGCATGCCCTCATGAATATGCATGGCATGCTGACGTCATACCGCTCAACTGCAGCCTCCGAGTAAGACATATTAAGTCTTACACGAAGGTTTCGTGAATCCGGCCCATTATCTTTGACAGTAATCATAGGCATTTACTGATGGATTAAACACCGGTTGACTGGTACAATTGAAACTACCAAGATTAGATAGTAAGACAAAGGAGCTGATATAGAGACTAATACAGAGGCATAGTTCTTTTACTCTGCATGTAACAAACATTTTTCTAGATTAGAAAGACATATTTATATGTTTAATAATGACTCAAAAGTGATGTAATGGCTCAGGGGTGGGAGCTGAGATTTCAGAGGAATTAAAAAAACAACAAATAACTGGTATTTGACAGCTAGAAGTATGTTTTTGTAAAGTAAAATATAATTACAAAATGAATGTGATGGTTTAGAGCAATTAAAATGGTTGAGATAGATTTTCCTGCATGAATTGCATCAAGGTTTAATCACTTTATATGTTGTTTTAAAAGCTGTGGCTAAGCAGGCAAAATGGTGATGCCCAGTTATTTTATTCTTATAAAAAAGAATGTGTGAGATGTCATCTTAAGTACTATACAACATGGTTTTGGAGGACATACAAAGAGAAAGAGAAGACAGGATAGAGGAGAGAATAGAGAGGAGGAAGATGTGAAAAGATTACGGATGTTAAATTATGGGGAGTAATCATACCATATTATTATGTCATCCATGGAAGAAATAAATGAGAGAAATGGAGCCACATAAAATAATTTCTAACAAAAGAAGATTTGGCATTTCAGAGGATGAAAAGACCAGTGGAAATAATGAGAAATGTTAGATAGTTGTGGCGATTTTTAGAAGAAGGCATCATAAAGTTTAAGACAGGCTGGTCTTCAGAATTCCTTGGAGAGACTGAATATGGAGTATGGCTGATTAAATGGATTGCATCTAGATAGTACAGATAGTATAGGATGAATAAAATGAAGTGAAGCTGTACTGTAGATACATCTAGATTATCAATAGATCTGCACTTTCATCGGCAGCAAAGTAATGCAATACATATGGATTCTTGTTTTCAGCATTATGTCTAATTTACTTTCTCTGAAGGTAGGGCACTGGGCTGGAAACTCGACACAGTAAAAATCACTGCCAATCATAAGTGGACTGGAGATCTGCTGTGGGGATCCCTAAACAGGAAAAGCCAAAAGACGTTTAAGACTTTGAGCAAGGTGATCTATTCTGTGATTACTGGTGCAAAATCTGCTTAACCTCCTGCCCAGTGTGATCATTTTGGCTTTAAATGAGATTTTCAGCTTTTTGGGTAAACCAAATAAACTGTCAGAATAGTGTCATTACATTTTCAGTATGGTCTATTATTTCTTTGTGGTTAGTCTCTCAGGAATTTAAAAGTCGTAAACTGTCAGCCCGCTTCACTTAGCTTAGTACCTGGTCTCCTAAACTTACTGAGCTTTTCTGTGCCATAGCTCTCAACCTCTTGGTACAAAAAGTCTGGACAAAGCCAAAACTAATGGGGGGACAAAGCCTTAAAAATAGGGACAAATTTTAAATATTGCTCTTATAAACTTAGAAAGTTGCTAGAATAAAAGGTTTCATTTACCATGCAATTTCTGAAGTATACAAAGTCTGATTCTCAAACGACCGTCATTATTTAGTGAATTCAAACCAAAATGATTTGCCAAGAAATTCAAAAAATCACAAATTTAATGAGGAACAGATCAAAACTATGAGGCAAAAAATGAAGACATTCTGTGAAAATCTGTCCATTTGAGCGGTATGTTCTGTGTGCAATCCAGGCAAAAGTACTGCTGCCCTTACCATTTATGTTTGACATAAACTACAACTAGAATGTGAAAAGCTTCACTAAACTATACATATAAAATACTAACATTTTTTTATAAATTTCATGTACCTAATAGCATTTGGCATACTAAATTACCTATTCAGTGTATTTCTACCTTGTCCTTAATTCACAATTTTTTGGTATAATTAAATAATACTTTTGTTTGTTTTCAGATTTTGTAAACAGCTATTAACAAACTGTTTTCCTATTAGCTTTACACTATCTACTCCATATTTCTTTTCCTTATTATTTTCAAACCATCAATTAAAATCACCACTTTATAGTCAATTAATTTCTATTGTTATCCTGAACTACAAATGCTGCATAAATGATAGATAAATGTATACACGCTGTATATTTTTATCAATTTTTGATATGAAAGGTGTCAAATATTTACTTTTTTGGGCAATGTCTTTTATTAACCTTGTAAAAATTATTTTTGGTCTTTTCTCCCTTTTTAGGGTGCAAAATATTTTCTGTAAAACCTGACTTTATCCATTGTGACTGTATCTCCCATTTTATACCATTTGTTTGCCTATGAATTCTTCAGTGTACTACACTGAAGTAAGTTGAATCAGGCAATGAAAATACATACAATTGGTTAAGCTAATTCAAAAATTGTTGCAAGAATACCCTGATGTTAACATGTCATACAAAATAAACTGCTATTGTGATATCATATCAAAGGTCTTCCTGGCCGATGCTATAACAATAACAGAAGATGGCACTAACAACATTTTAACTATTTTATAGCTGAGTATAGCATCATTTACTTGTAATATCTCAGTAAGGCTGTTACCTTGTCATCCCTTCCTTTAATATAGTTATTTATATTCGCATGTTGGAACTGTTTATTTGTCTCATTATCCTCATAAAGATACAGCCTCTACAAAATTGTAATACTTGTAATTGCATGCCTGTGTAATCTTCACAGCTGGTAGAAGTCACTTCTGACTAATTTTGCAAGCCATTTTGCAGTTGAAAGCATTCCTGTCTCTAGGCATGGCCCTTTTCATCTTCATAAGTCATTCATCTTTCTCATGACTTGTACTGCCAAACCAGATGTCTGTCCCTCGGTGTTGCTTAAAAGTCAGGAAGAGTATATCTGTTAGTTGGGTAAGCTGACATCTGTTCAAGCAGACATGCAGAAATCAGGAAACATGCTTAACTTAATGTGTTTTACAAATAACTTAAAGCAGAGCATGCATTTGAAAAATGTATATATTTTTTCTGGGTACATAACTATAGTTACTCTCTCTCCCTTCCTTTATACATCTAAATATATAGATGCATACATAGATAGATAAACACAAGGTAAAAAGTTCACAGATACAAACCATTGAGTAAAAATTCAAAGGACTCAACTAAGCCAGAGTCTTCTCTGTGTAATACCTTAAATCTCCTGCAGTGAAGAAGCCCGGGATATATGCAAATAGCCCCTTATGGAAATGCCAGTGTCTCAACCACATGGCTTCTGAATGCCCATGACTTTTAACAATTTTTTCTGAGCTAATCAGTGCAGTGTAAGTGGATTGCTTGGCTATACTTTGGAAACACAAAACTTAAGACCAAGCCTGATGTCCATAAATATTAAAGTTCCTGCAAAATATTCCAAACTGACATCCAAAAAAAATGGTAAAAATGTGCACAAACTATCCTGTAAAAACACTAAGAAAGACTCAGGTAAGCTAGAGTCTTCACTGTGTAATACCTTAAATATTCTGCAGTAGTCTTTTTTATTTAAATTCTAGCACATTTTATTACACAAGATAAATTATTCCAAACATGTATAACATGGCATATATGGGTGCCTGACTAAACCCTCGCCTACAGTGTAGCTACATAGGTCATATAATATAGCATACAAAAAGATGCATAGTCTCAAAAAGCATGTGTTTACCTAACTAAGATGTGCTTCAGTTGTCTGCATATTTGCAGTGGTGAGCTATAGGATGTGCAAGCTACAATGTCATGTCTTCCCCAACATAGTGGTAGACATGGTGGCTAATGTATAACCCTACAGATGTGGATGTAAAATATAGCTGTAATAGAGAAAAAGCTATCCAAATAACAACAAATAGGGCTAACAGTCTGACATGTGTTGTGCATTAACCTTAATATGCATGTGTGCGTGTGTGTGTGTGTGTGTGTGTGTGTGTGTGTGTGTGTGTGTGTGTGTGTGTGTGTGTGTGTGTGTGTGTGTGTGTGTGTGTGTGTGTGTTACCCACATTTTTATATGACGTTTCTTTTTGTATTAGCCTATCTACAGTATGTCTAGGTTCCTACTTTGGTACACTATAGGGTTGGCTGTCCAGTGTCTATGCCAGTAGCCTCCACTTGTTAATTGCAGGACTTGGACTGACTCACGATGGCATGCCACAGGGACTGAAAGGATGAACACCACTGGTGCTGTGCCCTGCTGGGGTGTGACCTCAGAAGAAACTATACCAGTGGAATTTCTGCCAGCAGCTGCAGGCAGGGGGTTGTCAGTGAGTGACAGCCTCTCATGAGACAAGGTAATCTTCCCAGCACTTATGGAGATTTTAGTCCTTCTTAGGTGTGTGTTTGCCAGGGGTCAGTAAACAAGTAGGTATCATGCACTGTCTTGCATACATAAACTGTGACATGCACAGAGTGGTGCACAACAGTGGCAAAGAAAGTGATGGAGCCACATAGCTCACATCTCACGCATTGTGAAACAGATTATCTGAAGTAGGAGATTCATTTGTCTGCAACCTGTGGGTTATGGATCCGATATCGGATCCGAACCGGCATCATTTTCCAGCTATGGATCCGAGCTCTCAGCTCCTCCCCTCACCCATAATGCCCTGCTCTCTCTACATGACCTCAGATCTAGTTTGCCGCACTGGTGACCAGATTGGTTTTCTTGAGCTCTACAGCTAAGTGGTTTTATTAAGACTTTCTAGTGCTAAAATTTAACTTTTTTTGACAGTTTTGTGTGAAAGTTTAGGTTCCCCTTTTTGTAGTTAAAGTTGTTTAGTTTTATTAATCTTATATATTTAGTTTCTCTCCCCTCGCTGGTAGCATAGTGTGTGTTTGGGCCTGTGTTGTGTGATTAGTTTACTTTTACTTTTTTAGATTAGTTTAAGTAAAAGCTAGGCTCTTAGGATGTCTGAACAACCTAAGGCTATTTTTTCAGTGCTCGAGTGTGGCCATAAGCTTTCCCTGCTGATGGCCACACTGTGCGTCGATGCCTTGGGGTTGAACACCTCACTTCTGGATGTTCCATTTGTGCAGGGTTCAACCCCAGGGCATTGAAGGAGCGGAGGTCTAAGCTGGTCCTGACGGGACTTTTGCCCCCGGACTCGGCTCCGGCTTCCGCTCCTTCGGGGGGTACCATGTCTACGGTTCCCTCCTCTCCGGCTCCCCTCCTCCTCCTGGGACTCAACCTCCCTGTAGTGGTTTGGAGGAGAGGGAAGCTAGAAAGAAGGACCAGAGGGAGAAGCACCATAAGCGGCGGGCCGAGACCTCTGTTTCGGCCCCGCCTGCCAAGCGGGCTTCTCCTCTGGCCTCCTTGTCTGCTGGTTCTCCCCCTCCTCGGCTCCGGTCACCCGTGTGCTTTTCACCGGGACCTGAGGAGGAGGAGACCCGATCTCCGTCGAGGCTATCCAGGAGGCACTCAAGGCCTACCTCGGTAGCCTCGTCGAGATCGACTTATAGTTTATCGGACGCTGATCTGGACCGGATGATGAGAAGGTTCATCCAGGCCCAGATGCAGATGGGAGTGCTCTTGCCTCCCCTCTGGGGAGCTCGACCTTTCTTTAAACCTATAGCTCCTTCTCCGACCCGCTACCGGGTTCGAGCAGTTGAGCCGAGCAGCCGAGCCGGGTGGGTCGGCGCCGATAGTACTCGGTACGGATCTGACCCTGCCCTCGAGTGCCGGATCCGACCTCTCGGAGCCTGGATCCGAGCCGGATCTGGGGATCAGTGCTCCTTGGCGCCCGTCTGTGTCGGAGCGCACTGTCCCCTCGGATCCGGCGCTTTGCGCCGGCTCCGATCCACTCCTCGGATCCCAGGGGGAGCCGATTGTCGGATCCTTTGGTCGAGGTCGGCTCCCCCTCTGCTTTTGATGTAGTGGAGAGGGCCCTGTTGAGGGTTTACGGACCCCTGGCACTTGCTTCGGCTCCGTCCCGCGCTCCATCTGCACTGGGCCAGGCTTCCACCATCCGGCCATTGGAACAGCCCGCTGCTTTGCCCCAAGTTGTTCCTTTGGAACAGGTCACTGTTTGCGAGGAGTCCTCTGAGCCCCCCGGAGGATGCCCCCCACAAGCATACGTGCAAAATGAGGCGCACAGACTCCCTCGAGTCTCTCACTGAAGACACGGACTTGGAGGAAGGGGAAGGCTCCCCAAGATCATCCCCTGAGGATGTCTCATTTGGAGACATCATGGAAATGCTCCGCATAAGGGGGGGGTCTGCCCCCAAGTCTTCCTCGGACGAGTCCGTGTTCTTGGAGGCATTTGAAGCGGGCCCGTCTACCTCTTGGGTGTCCCCTCCTGCCGACCCCCTGGTGGACCTCATTACCACCAGGGCGTGGAAGGAACCGGACACCGTGGAGCCAATCCCAAAAAGGCCCGACCGTATACTCAGTCCCCCGGCTGACCATGCCCATTGGAGTAAGGGGCCTCCGGTAGATGCCATGTTGGAGGCGGCTGCCACCAAGAGGGAACTTGCTCAGGAGAGTCCCTCAGTCCATCCCCCGAGCAAGGAGTCTCGGATGATGGACCACTTGGGGAAGCAGATGTTTAGTTCAGCGACCTTCTCAGTAAGGGTGCTAAACTACCTGGCACATGTGATTAGGATGCAGCGCGATCTTATCAAAGAATACGCTGCACCCCCCCCCAGAGTCCATGTTGGAGGAGGACAAAGTGTTGCACTCCACCCGTATGGCCACTCTCAGGTCTGTCACTAATACCTCTATGCGGTTACTGTCCCATGCTACGGAAGGTGCCGCTAGAGTCGCAGGGGCAGGCCTAGTTACCAGACGTCAGGCCTGGCTCCATCATTGTGATTTCACGGAGCCCGTCAAGGCGTCATTTGCGAATGCCCCCTTCGATGGTTCTGCCCTCTTTGGCAAAACTGTTCGTGATACCTTGACCCAGAGCGAAAAGGATGGGAAGACGCTGTCTGCCATCGGAATCCGCTTCTCTGTGCCCCAGAGGTCCTATTCTAGGAACCAAAAGGGCCAGAAGAAGATGTGGTTCCGGAAGTCGCAGCAATCCCAACCCGCTCCGGACAACCAGTCCTTCCGTGGCAGAGGAGGACAGGGAGGACGCCACCCCAGGGGCAGAGGGGCTCCCAGGAACTTTGGGTCCAGAGAACCCTTCTCTGAATGGCCCGCAGCAGCCCTGAAGGGTTGCCCGGCTGCTCCACTCTGGAGGCAGTCGGGGACGTTCGGAGCACCTAGCGGCATGGGAGTCCATAACATCAGACCGCTGGGTCCTCCAAATCATATCCAGAGGATACCGTATCCCATTTCGTCACATGCCAAAATTGAAGTCCCTCCCCGACGTTCCACCCGGTCAGTGGGAGGCCGCTTTGGCAGAAATTGGTCATCTGCTAAAGAAAAGAGCCATCCAGCCCATCCCCCCAGACCAGATCAGATCAGGGTTCTACTCCAGGTTCTTTTTAGTGCCAAAAAAGACGGGGGATCTAAGACCAATTTTAGACCTTTCACTCTTGAACCTGGTAGTTCCCAAGGAGAAATTCCGAATGGTTACGTTGCAGTCTATTCTCCCCCTTCTGGGAGAAAATCACTGGATGTGCTCCATAGACCTCAAGGATGCATACTACCACATACTAATGGACAGTCGCTCCAGGAGGTTTCTCCGCTTCCGGCTGGGAGCCAGTCACTACCAATTCCGGGTCCTTCCCTTTGGTCTCACCACAGCCCCCAGGGTGTTCACCAAAGTATTAGCAGTGGTAGCGGCCCACCTGAGGCTTCAGGGGGTGCAGGTCTTTCCTTACCTGGATGACTGGCTTCTCACCGCCCCAACAAGGCATCTACTATTATTGGCGCGAGACTCCTTTCTCCATCTTGCTCCCCGTCTGGGCATTACAATAAATACAGAAAAATCCAACCTAGCACCCACGCAGTTCATAGATTTTATAGGTGCCAGGTTAGACACAAGACGATTAAGAGCCTTCCTCTCTGCGGACAGGATTCAGAATCTGCAGCTCCAGGTGCGGGCCATTCTCCACTCCAGCTCAGTTCCGGCGGAGTTGGTCCTGAGGGCTCTAGGGTCCATGGTGGCAGCGATAGCGCTTCTTCCTCTCGCCAGGTTCAATATGCACATCCTTCAATGGACACTCCTAGTTCAGTGGTCGTATCTTGCTCTTCCTATGCATCATCCCATTGCGATCAGCAAGGCTTGCAAGCGGTCCCTCCTGTGGTGGCTACACTCTCCAGATCTCCACGGAGGCCGCCCCTTTTGTGCTTCTCCCCCTCTCGCCACGGTGACCACGGACGCCTCCCACCTCGGGTGGGGGGGGCATTTTGCAGGCCGGACGGTCCAAGGCACGTGGAACGATTCAGAGACCTTACTGCATATCAACGTTCTAGAGATGAGAGCAGTGCTCTTAGCGTTGCTAGCACTTCAGGCCTTTCTTCCCTTGGGAACTATTGCGATTCAGTCGGACAACATGTCTGTTGTCTGGTATATCAACAAGCAAGGAGGAACCAGGTCTTACCCTCTTTGTCGAGAAGCCATGAGAGTGTGGGAATGGGCAATCTCCACCAACCACTTTCTCATAGCAACGCATATTCCGGGTCGGTCCAACTTCCTTGCGGACAAACTCAGTCGCACCATTCTCACCCCTTACGAGTGGTCTCTCAATGCTCAGGTAGCGAAACGCATCTTCGCACGGTGGGGAACTCCTTGTTGCAATCTTTTTGCGTCTCCCTCAAACACCAAGTGCGACAGTTTTTTCGCTCTAATACCTCCTCTCGGAGATACCCCAAGAGACACTCTGGTGCATGCTTGGCCACCCGGTCTTCTTTATGCTTACCCCCCCTTGCCTCTGATGCTCCAAGTTCTTCAGAAAGCCTCTCAGTTGGGGTGCAGAATGATTCTCATTGCCCCATTTTGGCCTCGACAGATCTGGTTCCCTTTCCTAAGGTCTCACTCAGTGAATCCTCCTTGGATTCTAGATCCCATTCTGGATCTGATATCTCACCCATCCCGCTTATCAACCCCGAATCTGGACAACCTGAAGCTGACTGCTTGGCTGCTCCAGTTCCACTCCTGATCAGGACTCCCGGTATTTCGTCCCCAGTTAAGGCCATCCTGGTGGCGGCTCATAAACCATCCACCAGGAAAGTTTACCGCAGCAAGTGGAAACGGTTCTCCTTGTGGGCGGAGCGGCAAGGTCTAAACCCCTTCACAGTTCCCCTTCCTCTGGTGCTTGACTTCTTAACCACTCTTTTTAATGATGGTGCCAGCAGTTCCACGGTCAAAGTACAACTTGCGGCAATTTCTCATTATCATATTGGTCACGACTCCTGTCCACTGATGTCTGCCAAATTGTGTAAGATTTTCCTAAAAGGTACTTTTCTTCTCAGGCCCCCTGTAAAGCATGTGGTTCCTCCTTGGGACCTTTCTTTGGTCCTTCAGGCCTTGACCGCTCCCCCCTTCGAACCGGCGGCTACGGTAGATCTGAAATTTTTATCTTTCAAGACGGCCTTTTTAGTAGCCATTACCTCGGCCAAGAGAGTTTCAGAACTTCAAGCCTTATCAGCCAAGCCTCCTTACTTGGTCTTTCATCCGGACCGTGTATACCTCAGGACCAACCCATCTTTTCTTCCTAAGGTAGCTTCTGAAGCAAATATTAATCAATCCATTAACCTCCCTGTTTTCTTTCCTAAATATCAAAACAAGGGTGAATACAAGCTTCATTCCTTAGATGTTCACAGGCAATTTAGATTTTATCTAAACAGGACAGCTGGTCATAGGCAATCCGACCAGTTGTTTATTTCCTTTGCTAAATTTAATTTGGGCAAGCCAATCTCTAAAGTCTCATTATCACGCTGGATTTCGCAGTGCATCTTATTGGCTTATCAAGCTTCTGGAAGGCCCGCACCGGAGGGAGTACATGCCCATTCAACCCGGTCAGTTTCTACCTCGGCGGCCTTTAAGGCTAGGATTCCTCTGGATGGTATTTGTTCAGCAGCCACTTGGGCTTCATCTCATACCTTTATTTCCCACTACAAGTTGGATATTACATCTAGGGGTAGAGCATCCTTTGGCTCCGCGGTGCTCCGGAATATCCTTCCATGACGGCCGCCCAAGATTCAGGTAGCTGGGGACTCTGTCCCACAGGTTGCAGACAAATGAATCTCCTACTTCAGATTTAGAAGTTATGTACTCACCATAACGTTCCATCTGAGTAGGTGTATTCATTTGTCTGCAACCATCCCGCCCTCCTATCCCCCTGGCCTTGTCAGTTTCCTGCATATTATGTGTTACCCTTTTTAGGGTATTTCTATTGTTGGCAAACTCGATCTGAGGTCATGTAGGGAGAGCAGGGCATTATGGGTGAGGGGAGGAGCTGAGAGCTCGGATCCATAGCTGGAAAACCATGCCGGTTCGGATCTGATATCGGATCCATAACCCACAGGTTGCAGACAAATGAATACACCTACTCAGATGGAACGTTATGGTGAGTACATAACTTCTAATTTTTTTGCATAGCCTGACTAACCTAGCATCCATTCTGCAATCTATTATCTACATCTCCACCACAGAGAGCACACTTTATGCATACCAGTGTGCTTGTATGATAAAGTATTTGGTATACACACTATCCTATCATGTCATGTAGCAGCATGCAATTTATGTTTACTAATCTCAATATTTTACGTCAGCACATTAAATAATACTATACATAATGCTTTGCCATCATCAGTGCAATAAGTCAGTATCCCAGGGTTAGAGTGTTAACTGTATAGCATTCCTAACTTTAACATTTTCATAATTTCTTTTCAGGTGTCCTTCATTTTAAGGTGCCATATTTGTTGACATGTGAGAAGAATGGTAATGTGTCCCTAAATGCATGCGATACAAAATTGTCTTAGACACATTGCCAAAAATGAGTGTAGTACAAGACTGCCATAGACACATGTTGCCAGAAATGGGTGTTATGTAAAACTATCACAGATGCATTTTTCTAGTCAGTCAGGTGCTGAGCAGCAGGCACATGTATATGACTGAATGTCCTGCAACCTGTGTATTAACACAATATCTGCATGAATTAGAATATAAATTATTATATGTGGTCAGAAGAGGCCACACAACATGGATGATGTTATTTTTAAGCGAAATGTGCTTTAGTCTCAAATATTAATTTTGTAGTGAAGAATTCACCAGTCACAGGTATATCCATGTCCTACAACTGTGCAGTTATGCCAAGCCTTGACCCTAAATTAACATGGGAGTATGCAATCTGTGATATGCAGATGACGGTATACTGACTTGCCTGACATGTGTATACATTAACCACTGGAACTCATGAAAAGCACTAAACACCATTGTGTAACAGCTGCATGCAGCTGTCACTAGCAACCAGGAGGGGTTATGCCTCATTGCACAACTATAGGTATATTCACCACATGTATTTCTGTATCTGTAGTGTGAATTAAGTTCTTCAGCTCCCATCACACGTGGCATGTACACAACACATACACTAAACTGGCCACAGAAACAAAATGCGGTCCTTAACTTTAAAATAACAGTATGTCGTGAGTAAACATATGTCTAATGACACTGTGTGATTGACAGTGCACATGTCCTATCCTGCAACATAAACATGTGAACATTGTTTGGTTGCCATTTTGAGATCTAATCTGATTAGTATGAGGAATGATAGTATGAAAATTTCACATGCAGAGAAAACTTTTTCCATTAATCAAGGTTCTTATTTGGCACAAAAAACAGTAAAACTATAGGGCCATTAAGAAAGATGTTTGATTTTGTGGCCGACTGCTAGGTGACTCATTTGTTAATGGTATTTTGCCTGTACTAGATGTGACTTCCAGCTGCAAATGGTACTCCATGCACAGGAGAACAATATAGATGCTGATGACCTGACTTATCAAAGAAGGACCCCCAAAACACATGAGGAACTTAAAGGAGATGGGCATAGCCCACCGACTGCCTGAACTTAGCACAGCCATGATAATTCTGCTGCTCTTCATCATTGAAGTGTAAATGTGTGGCATGTGTAGTATATAAATATGTTACAGTTACAAAAAGGGAAAACATGGTTGAAAAGAAGCAGTTTTAGAAAAATTTGCCAGTTAATGCTGGAGGGATAGATTCCTGTCCCAGAGACTGGCGGGATAGATTCCTGCCCCAGAGACTTCCCATACTCTGGAACAGGTTACCCATCTATGTCAAGCAAAGTTCTTCATTAGCACTCTTCAAGAAAAATCTTGATGAGTGGATGGGAAATAGGAAATACACCCCGGGGATCACTTCTGTGTCTCTGCTCGACAGGGGCACAGGAAAATAACTTTCTTGGGTGGCGTAAGCTGGGGAACCTTGTTGGCTAGGCACACATAGGCCCTTGGACCGATAGCCTAGTACCTACCTATGAACCTATGGCTGATTTGCAGACATGTCAGCTAATATCTTTGAATTTCTGTTTTGTAGCTATGTTGCGGTGACTGGTATACTTTGCTTTTCTCTCTCCCCTGATTAGTACATATCAGGTGTACAGTATGGTTTTGTATGGCACTGCAACACCACGCACAAGCAGAGCAATCTTTAGGTTTTACCTGCAAAGGTGGGACAAAGACCCAAAAGTAAGGGCAGTTTTTGAATATTGCTCTTACAAACTTAGAAAGTTGAATAACAGGTTTTGCAGTGGCATGAATTTTGAAACTCAAATGTCTGTCATTATTTTCTAACTGCAGTCTTTAATGATTTGACACTTGTTTGCCAGAAAAACAATTTTATGAAAAATGGACAAAAAATATAAAGCAAAAATCTGGACATCCTGTGAAAATCTGTACAGTTGCGATGTATGAGTGTGGTGTACCACTGTTTCAGGAAAGGGTATGTGGTTACACATTCACTTCAGAGTTTTCCCTGTAGTTGTTCATTTGGTATGCAGTAGGGTCCTATAGCGTTGCATGAGCATGCAGATACACGGTTCTACTTCAGATCGTCAAAACCCCATATAATTGAAGACTGGAATATCGAGATGACAACATTGAAAACCCATTTCAGTGCACCACCATAGCAGTGAAGATCTTCCCAGAGTAAGTAACCAAAACTGCACCATCCCTAACCCACCCAACTCCGAGATCGCACTACAGTTGGGAAAAAAGCAAATTTCACCTTGACGGCCAACAGGTTACTTACCTTAGGAATATCTTTGCTGCTGTGGTGGTTCACCGAAATGGGTTTTCAGTATTATCGCCTCAGTGGTCCAGTCATTGATTATATGGGGTTTTGATGATCTGAAGGGGACCCGATGTATAACATATCTCTGTTTTCTCCTTTTGCTGAACACGAGGGTGCACATGGGGTCCCTTGTTCTATAGTGTTGCATCTCCATATAGGTGAATGGTGTAATCTAGGGTTTCCCTGTGGGTATGCATCAGGGTAGAGGAAGGCCACCTACAATTGCATGGGTATGCATGTGTGCATTGTATGTAAGTATTTTCCTGCATGTGTATATCAGACTCATGTTGGGGAGAGTCCCAGAGTGTTACTAGGTCATGGAGATATTCATTATACTTAAAGGATTCTCCTATAGGTTTTTATTATGGCCACACCAGGGGCCCTTAACAAAGTATAAGCTGGTGTATGCTTATTTTTCACCACTGTGTGCTTTATACTGCTGCAGTGTTCACAGACTGGGAATCAACTGATGTTTGAAGTCCACTTAGGTAGTTGTTTCCATCGTAATGAAGATATAATTTTCATTTCATTGGCTTGTACATTTCAATTATATGTATCTCTATTAAGAGTATTAAATGCATTCTGGAACATCACAGTGCACTGCAATAATTGTTTTTCGCAGGCCACATCATCTTCCTTAGATCCTTCTAATGTGAATAATGCAAATTTTATTATTTGTCACTTCAGTGAGTTGCACTTCAGTGAAGCACAGGTACTACAAATGTAAATAACCTGCTGGGAGGTTATCCCCTTAGTGTAGATTATGCTAAATAAAGATGTAAGGGGACAAAGCCCCTATCATGAGGAGTTGGGTGGCAGTTGCCCTTCATTTCATGCATTACAGCATTTTAAAATTTACTGTTGGCTCAAGATTAGTCATATAAGAATGTAAGAATATCACAACCGTACAATGAAAAATGAAGGTCACAACTTTATTTCTGTAAATTAATTCACAGAGTATTACCTCTGAACACTAACTCACTACAGCTACCTTTGGCTGAGCTAGAAACAAGATTTTACACCAAGCAATTAATGACCATTGCATAACACAATCTGGCTAATAGCCATTAGCTGCATATTAGATATTGTACCATAAATATCACCTATAGTTTAGCTCCCTGTATCAACATATTATATTCTAATTAAGCTTTATAAATTGCTAACTAATCTCCTTATATCAACATATCATCCTCAAGTGATCTCCTTGTATATAATCATGTAATGTTTCACCCTGCAGTATGCAAGTCTTGAAATTTAGTTTTCATATTTTCATTTTTTGCATACGTGGTCTCTCTCTGAAGTGTGAGTTATAGAATGATTCCTCAGTCTATATAGTTATATATTGTTGCATCATGTATAAAGATGAAAGTAGTTTGCTAACTGATGCATTATTATGGTTGCTGAGTGACACAGCAAAACACATTGTTTAACATACATCATAATAGGGGTGAGCCATCTTTTTTGATGCCAGCCTTGGAGCTGGTAGTTTTGAAATAGTAATACAGGATACTTTTGAGATGCATTATATACATGTATGGCTATTATGGCTATATCAATACTGTGGTTATACAAGTGGAAATATGTGACTGTGGTCTACTTCAGTAGACCAAAATCCCACTTACCTGACTTTCAAAAGACCGAGACAAAAACCCAGAAACTCCAGAAGTCCAATGCTCAGAACACTGGCAGACCATGACGGGTAAGTAACCACGTGGCCAGCATGATGATGTTTGCCCCTTACCTACACGGTAGTGTAATCTTGGAGTTGGGGGGTGTGTGGGGCAAAGACCCCCGCATATGGGTGGGTTTTCTTTGCTTTAGTGTTAGTGTGTTTGTTGGGTTGGGGGACTGCCATACTGGTGATAAAAATGTGGTCACATTGTTCATAAAAGTTGCATGCCTTCATCTATATTTAAATTCTTGTATAATAAATATACACGCATTCTCATATGCATATATATATATATATATATATATATATATATATATCTATATATATATACATATATATATATATATATATATATATATATATATATATATATATATATATATATATATATATATATATATAGTCTGCAACTTTTATGTTTATTTTTACTTTGATCAATCTTTTTTGGTTTTGATCTTAAGAAATCGATGTTCTGCAACTCAACCGTTTTTGCATAGATATTCTGTACTACTGTGCATATGTCCCCTCGCACATATGTCCATATATGCCATATGCCTTTTGTGAATGTGAATTGTTGTATACATCTCAAGCCATTCATATTACACTTGTAAATTTAATATTATAGCATCCTGCATGTTTCCAGTTGATAGGTCTACGTCATTAAATGATATTTTGTATTATACTTGCTGGGGACATTGGACATATATTTGTAATATTGAAGCTGTACAAACAATATTTAATACTGATGCATAAAATACAGCACAGTGCTTATATGCTGATGTTGTAACCATCCATTCTGAATACATTTTTTGTTATAACTATATTCATGACTCCATTATGATGATGTGAAAACCTGAATATAGACAGCCATACCTATTCTGCACATTTGTTGATACTAATTTCTGCCTCAGAGTGAAGCAAAGATATTACAGAGCATCAGTAAAAGAGCAGTAGGTGCTGGGTGCAGTTCAGCAGGAGGTGGGCAAGGCAATAAAGCAACTGGCAAGTGGTATGACCTATTAGGCAGGATATCAGTACCATAAAAGAGGAGGTCAAGTGGATAAATATGGGAAAGCTTGTTTTGTTGATACTTGAAATGTCAGAGTGTTGCCTGTAATTCAGTCTGTATGACAGCACTCAGCATATGATGATGAAGATCTGTGGCAGTGAGACTCTGCTACCTGTAGTGATGCTGAACATACAGCAACGAGTAGGACAAGTTGTGGGCCAGACTATTGAAGGCCAGGGTTTTTTGGCAAGGATGAAAGGTGAAGAGTCAGGATCAAGGTGGGTGACAGATACTCCTGCCCATATATTTCCTTTTGGCACTACAGTCATCTTAAGGCAAAACTGAAATGACACAGCAGGCACAAGGAGAGAAGGATGGCCAGGTAAGGTGAATTCCATAACAGGGTAACTGAAAGTGGTATCAAAGGTATGCAGGTAATAACACAAAAGTGATATTATACAAGATAAACAGAAAGTGAACGATAGACAAATACTGAGAGGGAAAAGGCATAGAATTTCTAGGAGGACAATGCAGACTATAAGGAAATATGGTGGCAGGAGGATACCTGCCTTAATGAGGTATGTAGTGTCCATAAAAGTGTACTTTGTGCTAGTCATAGATCCCAGAGCTACATACCCCTTCTAAGTTATTTAGACCTTGCTGCTAGAATGATCTTGTTTGATTTGATTGGCCAACCACTCTACTATCCCCAGTATAGCCAACTTATTTTTTACTTCACCATCCATATAGACTGGCTTCATAAAATAACATTTCAGAAGTAATTCTACATGTGTAAAGTGCTTAAGAAACTTAAAAATTTGCAGGAATTTGGGTTATGAACATTATGTTACCCAGACATGTATGTATACTAACAGTATTTACTGGGTTCCTCAGTGACAGCTTGAAGTTTGCATTAGTAAAACATCAACATTTTTTGTACAACATAAAAAGGTTGTACAACAAAAGGAAAAAGCTAGGCTAAGATTAGGAAATGTTATGCCCCACATGATAAAAATACTCTCATTAATCTAAACAAACAATTAAGAGGGCAAATTAAGTCTACTAAAGTCAAATTTGAGGTAAAGACAACATCCCAAGCAAAGGACAATCACAAGGCTTTCTTCAGCTATGTCCAAAACCTCAAATGCAGCACAGAGCAGTGTGCAGGACTGATTGCAAATGGAGTCACCTACATGGAGCAAGAGGATATAGCAAATCTGCCAAGAAATTCATCTCCAGTTTTACCCCACTCTCCCAGGCTGCACCCAGAAAATAATATCAAACAATACCACCCCCCAACTTTCACTAGGGAGCAGGTCCCAGATGTACTCTTTAAGGCCAAAAACACTGCATCAGTGAGTCCTGATAATTTCACATGATGCCTACTAAGTACCCTGAATCATGACCTATTGGGACTACTGTTGTCACTATTTAACCATAGTGTCTAGACAGGCTTTGTGCCATGCAAATGAAGAACTGTAACATTCATGTCTGTGGACAAGGGCGGGCCATCAGTGGACCCTGATCTGTAACTGTGATTAGTCTCATTTGTAAAGACATGGAAAGAATAATCACAGAAATGATTAATAAGAACATATAAAACCTTCAAACATTGGATTCAATCCAGTTTGGCTTGGATGACAGATCATGCCTACTCAATCACCTAGGCAACTGATGAGAGCTGGCTCATGCTATTGGGCTGCAGCCCCCTGATAACTGGACTGCAGTCTGGAACATGCACACAGAATCCAGACTCTCTTACCAGCAGTCCATGCAGTTGTGGACTTTGGGCTGGGCTGGCTCAGGTAGGGTGTGTGATGCCCCAATTGCTACATGGTGGTGGATAGGGAATAAGGCTTGAACCATGTACCTTGGGCCCAAATGGCAAGAGCCTGAATTCTCTACCCACCACCATTTGTATAAAATTTGCAGATTTTTACCTCATATTTGTTCTTCATAAAATCTGTGGTTTCTGTATTTTTGTTTCTTTACACAGTCAGTAGTGCAGTGGTGCAGTGGTAGCATAGTTGCCTGACAGCTATAGGTTCTTTTGGTTTGATTCTTGGCTGGGGTGCCTCCCGTATGGAGCCTGCATGTCCTCCATGGGTTTGCTCTGGTGTCCTCCCATCTTACAAAAACATGTGTCTGGAGTGTTTTTCCCTGGGCCTCTGCTGAAAATTGGATTTTGTTCCAAGTCAGATTTTCCTTGTTAACAAATGTTACATAAATAAAAATGACAAGCACTTGAATTTCAGACTTTATATTCTTCAGAAAGTACATGGTAACACAAAACCTTTTATTCTAGCAATTTTATAAGATGGATATTTGAAAATTTTCCCTATTTTTGGGACTGTATTCCCCCATTATTGGCTTTGTCCAGGTTTTTGTGCTAAGGTTGAGAGCTATGGTAAGAACTGAATTCACTGAATATGTTTGGGAGCTGTATTCCCCCATTACTGGCTTTGTCCAGGTGTGTTTTGCTAAGAGATTGAGAGCTATGGTGAGAACTGAATTGAATATATTTGGGGGCTGTATTCCCCCCATTATTGGCCTTGTTCAGGTGTTTTGTGCTAAGAGGTTGACAGCTATGGTGAGAAACGAATTCACTAAATGGTAGCCATTTAAGGTTCAGTCTTCCTCTCTTTCACAAAATAGCTGATTTGGCATAGCGGTATGTTACTTGTTTTGCATAGGGTCCTGGGTTCAAGACTTGGCAGTAAAATGTATAGTGGTAACACAGCATTTTATTCTAGCAACTTTCCAGCATTATACAAGCAATGTTTAAAATGTGTCCCTGGTTTTTGGGCTTTTGTCCCCCTCCCCAATAAATTTTGACTTTTTTCAGATTTTTTTGTGCTGCAAAGTTCAGAGATACAGCTGAGTGTTGAGTAGATTTCACAAGGAGCTGAGAGCTGCAGGGGAGCAAAAGTTTAGTGCTGCTTATCCCTAGTCTGCTTGTATTGTTAATAGCACAACAGGTAGTGTACTTGCCTTTGATGCAGAAGGCTGTGGGTTCTACTCCCACAGTAGATATATGCATTACTAATACTGTACTGTGATGCAAAGGGGGTTGATGCCAGAGTCCTTTTTGGCAAATATACCTTGTAACTATGAACCTGTTATCAGCTTGCAATCTATTCCCTATTGTAATATTACTAGCTTATACTTTGTTTAGTGTAACATAGGCAATTTATTCCTCAAGGGCAACAGGCACTTTATTTGTAGATGAAACAATGAAATGTAACGTTGTTTGCTAGCAACAACCTCTTCATTAGTTACAGATCTCTTTAATGTGGAATTATTTAGATGACTTTTACTTCTTCAGAGATTGTGCATATTTACTGACACTGGTGGACTGTAGAAGTTTGAGAAGACTTTTATGATGGAAATGTTCTTAATTGGGCAGTTTTGTCATTATTGGTGCATGCATTTTGTTTCATTGTTTACTGGAAAAATGTTCAAAATAATAAATTTAAAACGCCCTCTAAAACTGTACTGTATTGTACAAGGAATATAATTTAATACAATCAGGAAGGTGTATCAAAGAGCATGTGTATGTTTCATGTGCAAGGGGCCTGTGATTTGAAAACAGCCCAAAGTTAATCTTTATCTGCCACTGGCAAAATGTATTTTGTTTGAATGTGGGTGTCAATGCTGTTTCAATTAATGTGAGTTTCAAGGGCAGAGAAGTTTTAATGCTAAATCTATTTTCATTGTGAGACTGCATTGCTTTGTTTAGCAGATATCTATTAGTGTTTGTGCTATAAAATGCAAAATAAAACTTTCAAATGAAATCCAGATCATCTCAGAAGTAAAGCAGTATGCACATTACAATGTATATGGTAAATTGGGTAAAATAACCAAGGAATGGGATACTGGAATGGCTGCAGGGGGAGGTTCCACTCATCCATGCTTTTTTTGGGGGGAAGGGCAGCAAACTCACACAGCCCCAGCTGAACTATACATCTCAACTGTCCATATTTTTGCAGAATGAATAGATTTTTGCTTCTTATTTTTGGTTTGTTCCTCATTAAATTTGTGTTTTTTTTTGGCAAATCATTTAGGAATGAACTGAAGTCACTAAATAATGACAGACATTGAGTTTCAGACATCATAACATTCAGAAAAATGCATGCTAAAGCAAGAGCTGTTATTCTATTAACTGTCTAAGTTTATACAAGAGCAATTTTTAGTACTGTTTGTATGTTCCCCCAATATATTTGGCCTTGTCCAGAATTCCTGCATTAAGAGGCTGAGAGGTACATGCAAATAAATTGCTTTATAGAATTAGGAATATCTAAACCTCTCAACTGTCCCCAATTTTGGCTCAAAATGTTGCTCTCCCCAAATAATCCCTCCGCAAAATGGCCATTTTGGAAGAAAACGTGGAGGGTTTACAATTATTAATAACTGTAATGATCAGAGTTATAGATTACTTTTATTTCAGAAATGCATGTAGATTCTCTTATTTTGTCAGCTGCTCAAGTTAACAATACTAATATTAAAAAGGTGTCCCTTCTTTGACAGGTTCCCAGCTGTATTGTGTGGCAATTTTATATTTTTGCATCACATTTTTAGTCCGTTTTTCATAAAATTGTGGAAATTGTGGTTTTATGGCAAATTAGTGGCAAATCATTAAAGATTGAAGTTAGAAAATAATGGAAGACATTTGAGTTTCAGATTTCGTAGCCTTCAAAAAATTCATACTAATGCAAGACCTACTGCTATTTTATTATCCTTCTAAGTTTATAAGAGCAATATTTAAAAAGTGTCCTTATTTTCAGGCCTTTGTCCCACATCTATGTATGGCTTTGTCCAGATTTCTTGCTCTGAGGGTGAGAGGTATGGGTGTCAGAGCCATCACAGTCAGCTAGAGACATATCAAATTATGACATACTTGCTGCACCCCACTCCCCCATGTAATGACTCTGGATGTGTCCAAGCAAGGCAAGGAGCAGTTATGCAGTGTAAGTGTGCAGAGTATTCCTCCATCCAAGGTAGACACAAGTACGACAGTAGCTTTTCATCTGTCCTTGATTTTGCAGAATGTTCTAGTTTTATGTCATATTTTTACACCTTTGATTTATGCTTCTTATTAGTCAGAAAATGCATGTTGTCGCAGTGCCCTGTTGCTCTGTGTTTAAGTAGCAATGCTTTAAAACTTTGATTGTGGCATAAATAAGACACATTGGAGGGATAGGTATGTGTCTCAGAGAATTCTCCCTTTCTAGAACAGGCTTCCCTTCCATGGAGAAATCTGGAGTAGTGGGCAGAAAATCAGAACTGCACCCTGGGTCTAGCATCTATGTCTCTAATGGACAGAAGTCTCAGAGAATTCTCTTTTTCTAGAACAGGTTTCCCTTCCATGGAGAAATCTGAACTAGTGGGTGGAAAATCAGAACTGCACCCTGGGTCTAGCATATATGTCTCTAATGAACAGAGGTAGCCTGTAAATCTTGCCTGTCTTGTATATTTCCCTTAAAAGAACCTCTAAGGCACATAAACATGTGGATGCAATTGGGATGCTTGGCTAGGCTTATAAAGGTCCCAGAGGTTGTTATCCTAAAATACACCTTTGAACCTATGCAGCTCAAACAAACTAAATGTGAGTAACTAAGTCATATCTTTAGCTCTTTGACTTCATATTGTGAAACATTATAGAATGTCTTACATTCCAGAATAGAAAGAATAGTGTGTGTACAGGAGTTGTCAGTATCCCCCATGTGAGACATTGTGCCATCCCATCATAAATTTATTTTTACTTCAAGATTACTGCACTTACAAGAAAGTACAATATTAAAAATGTAATTAAATGTATCTTGCACCTACTCTGAGTTACTGCAGTCTTGGAATCAGTTAAATAAATGAATAAATAAATAATATGGGTGTAGGGGCCCACCTCCTGTTATGATACATAGGAAAATGTCCAACTGAATAAACATTAATTTTGATAATATAATGATGTATATTTTCTGCAAAATATTTGCTGTAAATTGTACCTCAAAGTCTACTTAAGTAATCTCAATTTGACATGAATTTAGTGTGAGTACTCATGTGGTGGACATGATGCACTATACTCTCATAGTTATTCAGAGTAACTATAAGATAATTTTCAGTATTTTGTTACTGTAATTCCAACATTTGCAGATTTCACTATGCTGATTATAAAGAGTAATTTGAATTTAACCACAGTTTGTGAATTCTGACTAGTAATATGGGATCAACTCTTTTAGCCACTGCCTTAATGCTTGTTACTATTTCCTGTCATCCTGTTTACTCCATTCAGGCCCTGCAACAACAGCCTTATGTGTAAATTGAAGAACTCAAGGCTTATTTTATTCAGGTGTACCTTGTTTTATCCTTGTTTTTGAAATCTGTGTGGTGCTATAACACAAATCCTAACTAATTGCACATATTTAGCAAACACAACATTGATTCATTTCTTGAGAACCACTGGCTTAACCGACAGTAACTCCACTAGTGCCCTCACTAAGTGCCACTAATACAGGCAGCCAAATACACCTGCTTCCACCCAGAACAGGTGAGTAGGTCATGGTCGCTCACTCCCATTTTTCCCTCACAGTTCCTAGAGGTGCCCGAGCGACTATTTAAACACATGTCTCCTGCACTACTGTCAGGGCTTTATCCCTTCACACCATAAAGCAGATCATTTCCCATAAACCTTGATAGCTGTAACCAACAATCAGAAAAAGAATGGCTAAAAATAATAAAAAAAGGTCCTACAAATGAAGCACAGTTAAAAAAGGCACTAAATCACTAAAATGGACTTTACCATGGGTTCTGCAGGAGGTCAAGAAGTGTTCTCATAGCATTGTAGTGGTCGACTAAATGGGAGTTGACAAAATATAGTCAACAAATCCTATTTTGACCAAAAAACAAAAGATAATTAGTTTTACAACCAATGAGTCCTGTTAATTGACCTCTGCATGCACCACATAACATAGTTTCTCACTTTTGACAAACTTCTGTAGCTCATGGAATTTTTCCAGAAAAATGCAGATATAGATGAGATTACCAAAAACCAGGGAATGTCTTCTTCAGTGGCGTAATGTATCTAACTATGATAACAACTAGTTCCTTCTTAAATATGCAACTCAAATAATTTCTGACAAACACCCAATTAAACCATGTGGCTTTTTAATACTTTTAGACCCATGATTTAGCACAGGTTGTAAATGCAACCAGGTCATGTCAGAAAATACTCTTCAGTGAAACTTTCAGGTTCTTGTATCCAACTCCATGTTCTTCCCATCTTAATGCACCCTGGAACAGTACAGAAATGAATGTCACACCAGCTAGCTAGACTGTTCTGCAACTTACAACAGGAAAACAAGAAGGTTAGTTCAAAGCATCATGGTCTATTCCCCTGGAATAGCTGCCAGATTTCCGACCCCAACCCATTAACCCTTGTCAACCTTCCATCTGGAACCCCTCCATTTTTCTTAGTGCCCCATTGCTCCTCTTTTTATTATTGCTTTATTTTTGTCTTCCTTTTTTATATCTTTATCTAACATAATGCAAAAAGGTCCTCAATGTTCGGCCTTTGTCTGCATAATAATGTAAAACTGGTGTGATACTTACTCGGTCCTACAGAAACAGGATGGAAAAATGGTGTGAGTTAATGCCTGAGTGCTCTCATCAAACCTGTCTTAAACTATAGCATTTACATGACCACCCCTTTAGCCCTACAGGCACAGGTTCTGAGGTCCTCATGTCCCTTTGTAGCATATGAAATATAACACCCCACCTAAATCTTCTCTGTAGACTTTTCAAGAAATCACTAGTTGAATTGTGTAATTGATAAGAAATTTAGAAATTTTGACATGGACTTACCAAGCTTCTAATAGATCAGTATGTGGAGTAGATCACATGTTTAATATACAAATTTGTTACCTCAAGTAACCTTAAAAAGTGTTTATTTGCATGTGATGCAAAATACCTAAAATATATATTTTTTATAATTAACATTACAGCAATCTAAAGTACATTTTTGATTACTTGAGGTTACTTATTAGTTGGATTTTGCATCTATTGTCTGGCTCAGTTTAATTTACTACAGAGCTGCATTTTTATAGTATTGATATTCAAATACATTTCCTCACTTCTTGTGCCTAGTAGATTAACAATGCTATATGGCCAACAATTCTTATACAGTAATTATAGGGGAAACAAAAATCAGTTTTCATAAAAAAAATCACATAATGTCTAGTTTTTATAGAATAACAATACAGTAGTGCTCTGTCTACAAAATGATACATTACTTAGCAGGTCATTTGACAGCAGAACTCTACAGTGTGTGTGTTTTCTTTTTATTAATGGAATTAATAATCTTAAGAAACATACAATCATAATCAAATGCAATCTTTTATAAGGTGGTATTCATAAAACCTTGCACACCATGTAAGAGTAGATTTGTAAAATATACAAGGAAGAAACAATTCACACAGGCTTTGAGTAAAGCATTTAGAGAGTCTTTTTATTAATGGAATTAATAATCTTAAGAAACATACAATCATAATCAAATGCAATCTTTTATAAGGTGGTATTAAAACCTTGCACACCATGTAAGAGTAGATTTGTAAAATATGAAAGGAAGAAACAATTCGCACAGGCTTTGAGTAAAGCATTTAGAGAGTCATTAGTCAATTCCAATACACTAAATGCTATCAGTCACCCTAGTATCTAGAAACAGAATAAGATTAAGAGTTAGTATGGCTGTCCTATGTGAAAAGAACATGTAGAAAAGTACAGTTGTGTAGGTTGGACATACCCTAACACTAGATCTTCGAATGATCACTGCTGGAGTATCCTTAGCTATATGGGTTATACGCTGACAGGATATAACAGCTGGCCTGCTTCCAAAGCTTCAGGGCACCTTCCATGCATTCAAACCCTCAAGCAACTTGAGCTGAGCTGACTAAAAGCCAAGTCTGGGTGTGAAGCTCTTCAGAGCATTCCTGTGAGCAGAGAGAGGGAGGCTGCGCCCTAAAAGGACAATGCTATGAATAACAATAAATAAATAAACAAACAAACAAATAAATAAATAAATGTCCATACTGTGGCATAAAAAATTCTCCAGAAACAAGGGGGTGGAGGGAGGAAGCAGCTACTTCAGCAGTGATCATTCAAACATCTAATATTATGGTATGTTCAGCTTATACAACTGTATTATGTTGTTTGCATTGATCACTACTGCAGGAGCCTTAGCTATATGGGTAGATTACCATAGCTAACTATATCTGTGAGGTGGAAGGAGAAGGTTCAAGGACCCCCTGGAGAATGGTCCCATCAAAGCATGATCAAGACCTACAGAATGAATCAAGCTGATAGTGTTTTGTAAAAATATGTACAGATGACCAAGTAGCAGCTTCTAGAATACTTCTAGAGTACAACATTTTCCAAAAATGCATAGATGAAGACAAGGCCCTGGTAGAGTGAGCCTTGACACTGTCTGGAATATATTTCTTATGGTGAGTATAACAAAAGGTAATAGCCTTAGACAACCATTTGGAAAGAGAATGTTTTGACACAGGTTATCCCTTCTTTTTACTTTCATAAGAAGTGAACAATTTATCTGAATTCCTGAAAATATTTAGGTCTATCAAGATAGTACCTGAGTTGTTTGTGGGCATCCAAGGTATGGAGCATCCTTTCTCCCTCATTTTTAGGTTCTGGAGAGAAAATGGGGAGATGGATAGTCTGGATTAAATTATACTCGGATACTTCTTTAGGCATAAAAGAAGGATTATTTCTCAAAGAAACCCTCTCGCTATGGAAAATGAGACAGGACTGACTCACCATAAGAGCCTGCAACTCAGATACCTTTCTTGCAGAGGTCCAGGCAATCAGTAAAACTGTTTTCTATGTTAAGAATCTAAAGTCAGCCAAATTAGCTAGTTCAAATGGAGCAAGTGTTAGCTTCTGAAACACAATATAAAGATCCCAAGGAGGGGCCACCAGTTTACTTGGAGGTCTGTTATGCAAAACTCCTTTCAAGAACATTTTGATAAGAGACTGCCTTGAAAGAGGAGAATTCATGAGCAGTCATGCTTAAATGGCTGCTAAATTAACCCTGACAAAGGAATATGCTAGGCCATAGGATAGCAACTCACACAAATATTGTAACCCTCGAGGAAAAACTAGCTCTGAATGGGTGCTGGTTATGTTGTTGGCACCAACTAGAAAACCTTTTCTATTTCCTAATATATGATTTTCTAGTAGCAGGCTTTCTTGCCTCCATTAGTACCTGCTGCATGTCCCCAGAAAACAGGTGCCTAAAAGGAATTAAGACCAGATCATCCAGTCAGTCAATTGAAGATGATTGATGTTGAGGTGTATCAAACATCCACAGGTGCTTAAAAGGAATTAAGACCATATCATCCAGTCAGTCAATTGAAGATGATTGATATTGAGGTGTATCAAACACCCTTGTCCTTGTGTGAGTAGAGCCATTTTGTGAAGAAGCTTGTCGTAATTGCCCCTGCTATTTGCAAAAGAAGGGAAAATTATGGTTGCCTAGGCCAGAACGGGTTCACCACAATGATCTTCAGATATATCGTGTATGTTATTGGAAAGGGAAGAAAGGCATACAAGAACATTCCTCCCCAAAGAAAAGGCATCTGTCTTCTAGGCCTTCTTGCATGAAATCCTGGAATAGAATTTTGCCAGTTAATTGTTCAGAGAGCTGGCAAAGAGGTCCACTTAAGGGACTATACCACAGATGGAAGACCCCCAATCTAGTTTTCATTCATGAGGGTCTGTCTTGATCTTTCTTAGCTTGAATGGCACACAGTTTTGCTCTGACAGTATGTAGGATGCCTGTAGAGTGAGATGGTGCTGTGAAGCTATATCCCAAGCTAACATGGCTAGTGTGCAAAGGTGGTATGACCTTGTTCTCCTTTGCTTTTTGATGTACCACATGACTGTGGTATTGTCTGTGACCAATTGAAGAGGTCCTGGGGACCAAAGATGGTTTAGAGGGTTGAGTGCCTTAATCTGGGCAAGCATCTCCTTGATATTTATGCACTTGCATTTGTCCCTGGTGTCCCACACACACTGTACTTGTATCCTTCCTGAAACTGCCCCAAAAGCAAAGAATGAAATATCTGTGGTAAATGGCTACTTTGGAGCGGGGATGGAATAGGGGAGAACTGGCTTTAACAATATCTGTTGTTTCCATAACAAAAAATATTTTTCTGACAGATCCCAGAACTGGGATCTGAAAAGATAAAGGGTGTTGATGCTGGGACCGAAGATGTTTTAGATACTACTATGTCTTTCTCATTTGGAGTCTTGCCAGTAGTATCATAAGAATAGAAGTCATATTTCCCAAAATCCTGAGGTATTTCCTTGCAGTGACCAAAGTCTGAGTGAAAAACCTTAGAAATAGATCTAAATAAACATCTATATATTTTTTTCCTATGGAAGAAAAGCTTGTTGAACTGAGGTGCCTATTTGACATCCCTGGAACACAATATTATATGAGGGAATCAAAACATACTTTTTGAATATTCTCTTGGAATTCCCGCTTGTGCAAGAATCTTTCACCCAAAAGACAGAGAGCTTCCTGACATATTGAAAAAAGACTCTGCAAAGATAAGCAAATTATCTAAATACGGAATATGTGGATACCCTGTAGCTTGCAATGAGTTATAATTGGATCTAGACACTTTGTGAACACTCAATGCAGTAAATAGTCCAAAAGGTAAGGCATTCAAATGGTAATGTGATCCAGACATAAAACACCTTAAGGACATCAGAAGTCTGGAAGAATAAGCATGTGATGATAAGCATTTTTAACCCTAGTGTTACCAGGAAACTTGAAAGAGGAAGAAGAGGTAACAGGTTGTGAAGTGACATCATTTTGAATTAGGGCACTATCATAAACTGCTTTAGGAAACAAAGACCCAGAACTGGTCTCCAAGCATTTTCTTTCTTTGGCATTAAAAACATCCTTGAATAAAATCCCTTCCCCACCTGGGAAGGAGGAATTGGTTTTATAACCCCTTGGGACAGCATGTGATGAAGAACAGCTGGAAACAAAAGAGTGATCTGCAGGCTGAGTAATGACCCAAGTGAACCAATTTGTCTGAACTAATTTTTTGCCAAAGAGAAAAATGGAGATTCAGACTTTCTGGAAGGGAAAAGGGGCCAGGGTGGGAGGAAGTCATAAGGTTTCTTGAACAGTCATTCAGACTTGCTGGACTGTCCTTCATTTTGGGAGGTTTGAGATTTATTTTTGGAACTTTGGAACCTCCTTACCACTTCTTCTTAAACATCTACCTGGAAAAAAACAACAAGAAAGACCTAGCCAGTTGGTCCACTTATGCTGTGCTGATGATGTCATAACAAGATTGAAACATGCATGTCCACAGCTAGTCGGGTTTGGCTTTATTGGTCTGAATTTGTCCATTAATCAACTTAAAAAGTCATGGGCATTCAGAACCGCCATATAGCTAAAGCACCTGGTGTCCTTAGGGGGTCATTTGTATATAAACCTTTCCTGTTCCCTCTCCCAGGACTAAAAAGAGTGTCTCTCCCATGCCCACTGAGGGGACTCTAGCAGCCACAGAGGACATTGCTAACTCCTGGTCCATAGTGGCTGTAGGTGCTACACTAGAGGAATACAGGTTAAATGATGAGTGATCTAAGGTACAACAAATGGCCACAGCAAAGTCACCCACCTGGGGCTGAATCAAATTGCTAGCCTGCTGTGGTGGCAATGCCTGTTTGCTTGACTTTTTCTTTTTCTGGCTAGAACATGGACCAACCCTGGGACTGTCAGTCTGTTCCATGGTCAAGTAAGAAATGATGCCTCTTAACCAGGGAAGACAAGCATTCCCTAAAAGTTATTTTTTGACAGAAAAAAAACAGTAAAAAGCACTTTAAAACACTATGGCAGCACCACAACAGAAAAAAACACAATTTCTTCACAGAAAAGATGTTTTCATTTAGTTTACACTACTTTTAAACTGACAGAAAAAGGAGTGTTCTGTTTAAAAGAACATTACAGTCTCATGACAGTCCATTAAAACACACTACTCCTAAGTTTAAAATAACTTTCCTGAAAAAGAAAGTAATAAAACTACAATAAATTTAAGAAAATGGATTTTTTTTCCTCTAAGAGAACTTATCTGCCCGGTAAAGGAAAGCAAAAGCTATTGATCCTTAAAAACCTTGGCGGTGCATACTCTTCACCAGCAGTAATGCTCTGAAGTGCTTCACATCCAAACTTGTCTTTTAACCAGTTCGGCTAGTGCTGCTTGATAATTTGAGTGTAAGGTATCCTGAAGCTTTGGAAACTGGCCGGCTGTTATATCCTTGGCAGGATATAATCCATATAGCTACGGCCACTGCAGCAGCGATCAATATGAAGACCATTTAAAATTGTTTTCAAAAAAAGATACAAATAGGATATCTTACAGATATTGATTCAAGAGATGTGATTTGAGCAAAGACCTAAGTATTATCTAATTCTTAGTGGAGCCATTATGGACATTGATGACTGACAGAGTCCAACAGGATGAATTATGTAAATGCAGTGGGAATAACCTATAGTATAAGTTCTATACGTATCAATAACATTATTCATAACTATTGGATAATTGTCATGGGTAACACAGAGATGCATGTTTTTGATGGTCTGAATTTCTTGAAAAAAAACATCCAAATCTAAAGTCTGCACTGAAAAACTTGGCCAATGAAAGATAACCACCAAATTGTCTACCAAGCTAAACAAAACATACTGGGTGACATGGAACCAGTGTAGGCTCTCATTTGGTATTACGTCACATGGACAAAACTTTGAAGTGAAAGCATAGTTCACATGGGTCAGTGAAAATGCAGAGTGTATTGTAAAAGGTACTCTTTGCAACTGTTTCTGTGATGGTGAGACTACTAGGAAACTGTCCCAGGGCATTTATGAGCAACCATACATGATCAGCCCATAAAACCATGGAAATGCATTATACAAGCATATTGAAAAATACTAGGGCTTTAAAAATTTTGTTTTTGGGGAGATTGACTTTTGGATTCTGTGGACAAATAACTTGGATAGCATTTTAAAAGCTAAGGAGGTCAGATGGCAAGTTACTCTAAATGCAGTTGACCCCCTTCCAGGGCTTAATGAACAAATCTGTATTAACCAAGTCTTGAAGTTCAGATCTTTAAGTAACATTTGAAGAATGCCATGGTCATGTTACTCTGCTTCCGAAAAATAATTTAATGTTTCTGTATCTTCCTATTAGAAACTGTATTTTTACGAGTTATGCAATTTTTTCATATAAGTGGAAGATAATTTTTCAATTAATTTTATTGGGTGGTCTTAAGACGTTTTAACATATTTAAACTAGCCTAAGAATTTGCAGCATTCATTCTAATGATATCCAGTTATACTTGGGTGGAAATACTTAAAATAAATGATTAATTTTTATTCTTTTTCAGTGTTAACTCCATAATAATTATAATAGTAATAATGCATAATTCATAATCTGAAGGAGACTGCTGTTCTAAAAACTGCTTGCGTAACTTCTGACCTTTAGACATTTGGACAAATTAGGTGTACTTCTGGATGGTCACTACAAGGGGGGATTTCATCTTACTCACAAAGTGCAGTATCTTTGAAGTTAATTATATTATCAGCTGGAATGCATGGAGTTACCAGTACAAAGGGTATGCAGCACTTTACTCAACAAGGAAAACGTCTTTCAAAATATTAATGAATGGAATGCAGTTTCTTTTAATTAAAACTGCATTCACACTGGTCAATTTTGTTGTCATCACATATCTTTGATATTCTGGTCATATTCATTATTGTAATATTTTTTTCTCAAAATCACTTGTATAACTAAAAATGTTGTTAACTTAATTCTCTTCCATGTTTTATCTGTAAACCATACTTTTAGACTCATTTGACAGGCTCTGCAGTGCTGTGACAGTTTCACTGCCTCCATAATTCTGTTCTGCTGACTTTATATTGTAAAAAACAAAGCTTCCACTATGACTGGATGAAAGTGAATGCACTAAGGACTGGAATCTCCAAACTGCAAAAAAAAAAAAAAATGTCCAAAAAACACTTTCTTAGGTGTTTTCTGGAAGGGCAAGTCTCCCCCATTGTGGAGGGCAAGTTCCTCACATCCCCCAAACATATATACCAACTCCTTGGTCACACTAACTCAAAGAAGAGTGGCGATTCCAGCAAAAAGGGCATTACTAACAGCAGAACTTGCCAATAATGATTTCTTATCGAGGAACTCTGATCATCAGCAAGTTGAACCTCTGGTAGATGATCCACGAGATTTTAATCTTCATCTGCCTGTGGATTACCTAAATACAAACACTAATTTACTATTGAAGATTAATGTATCCAAAACCTTTCTTTCTGCCACTGTAAGTGTTCTCCAATAGGATGCAGCTATCCAAGACATTTTAAAGAAGGCAGGCCAGTACCAAAAGACTCCATTACTGAGGCATTTTAGCAGCAGCAATTGTCACTTACAACAAGTCTGTGTCCCCAATAAAGTTACCAACCTTTGGTTTCACTTATTAGTGGTCCACTTCTGAAAATTCTTTAAAGACAACTGTTTATATCACCATCGAATATTCTGTTTGGTTCTTTTATTCTGGTCTAGCAATCTATTGTGCAGAAATTTATTTGAAGAGATATTCTATTGTATTTGTTGGACATGCTGACTTTTTGTATTTCATACTATAAAAAAGATTGGCCTGTATACTTAAAAGAGATTGAATACCCTAAATGAACAGGTTTTAAATTAATCTAAAAGCTGAACTATTTAAATAAAATAAAATGTAACTTATATGTAATGTTCTGTAATGTTCTTCAGATACAAATGTCACCAAGTATACACAAATGTTGCTTTTTTATGGGAAAGGCATATGGCTTTCATCTTGCTTAAACTTTTAGCTGTGGCCATGAAACTGAGTGATGTTCTACTTCAGAAAGTTGGACTGATAATCTCCAATAATCTCTAGGAAAGTAATCTGTCACTGAATTTACTGTCAGTGCTCCTCTGTACTACTGACAGGTGTTGCTTTTCAGAGCTATAATTAATGAATGCTATTTAAATAGTTCTGGAAAAAACTTGCACAGAGTATATGCACTGAGGATTACTACTACAGGGCCTAGCCATTATGCTTTGGCCCTCATTGGTCAGTGCTCTTATCTGAGAACATGGCATTGTATTATTTGCAACATCCAGATTTTAAAGGGAATATAATATTAAAATTTGTACATACTCTGTGCTCCTTGTACCTGCCAGCCATCAAGTCATTGTCTCCATTGCTACCCATTAATTTCCATGGTCAACCTCAAACAGTCTACACCCCACATCCCTCTGTGGGGTACCCCTTCTTTCCTGAAGAAGTCAGTTTTATGGCAGCCTTCTCATTGATTAGTGAGTGTCAGGGCCAGGAGGAGCCTCTGTATGATCATCATCCATGTAGTCAAGAATAGATTCATAGGTTAGTACTAGGCCAAGTGTCCTTGTGGGCCATTTTAAGCCTAGCCAGTTATCCCATGTGAGAATCAAACCCTGCACCTTGTGTCTGTAAGGTAACCACCTTAACCATTATGCCAACCTTCCACCCCTAACCATTATGTCCACCTCCCATCCTTTGTTTCCTTTTTCCACAGCATGCAAAGATCTTTACCTTTACCTATGACTAGCTGAGGACTGACCTCATCCCACTTGTTTGAGGGTCTAGACCTGGCCCCCCCACAGACCAGGGTACATCCATATTTAAAGACAGAGCCTAACTTTCTTTAAGGCAGGGAACTACTTTGTAGCACCAGATTTATCAGAAGCTGTACCCTAATAACTGGAGAGGGGAGGAATATTTTGCTGTAATCATTAATGTCACCCCTTTATGGCTGTAGTGAACACCCAAATGGCAATGACAACTTACCATGTCTTTCCCTTAAGTTATGCCTCTCCTGCATATATGTCTCATGAAGGCTACCATAATCTGCTTGGTATCATGAAGCCCTCAACTCCAGTCCATAGCATTGTAAGCCTAGCATCTACTCCTGCAAAAGGTGTTAGCTTCCTCCCCAGGAAGGGTGCAATGGGTTGAATATACCTATCCCTTCTTGCCTCCTCTTCCAGCACCCAGGTATGTTTTATTCATTGGGTCATATGGGTCATAGTCTGTGTTTTTATCCTTCTGTACTAGAGGTCTAGCTTAAAGGCATTATCTGACTTAGTACCTGTCTTCTGGAGGATTAGATGCATTGATTTTTTTGTGTACTGCTGTTTACATTTGCTTTTTCTCTAGAATACTATTATTTGACAAGTTATAATCATAATTTTTCTAACTAACTTTAAAACTCCAGTCAACCAGCTAGAATTTATGCACCTTTAATAACTGTTGTAACATTCATGTTTGACTTGCTGAAATCCACAGCATAAAGGTGGAAAATATAAATAGAAAGCACAGCTTGGTAAGTGTACTCATCATAACCACAGCAGTTTAAATTATAGGTTCATTGCTATCTTTCTTCAGCTTCGGAATGATTATGAACTAGCCATATGCATGCAGTTGCTGTATTTCAGAATCAATGCAGATGTTCCAGCCATGAGCAAAAGTATATCCTACCCTGAGGACGTAAGCTGGAAACTTAGCTATAACGGGAAGTGTTATCTTTGTTATAGTTAGCACTTTTTGTAGTTGGATAGGTAACGCAAATGCACTTCAACTGCCCACTCTGACTAGTAAGAAGTGACTTAGTCATCAAAGTATGACAAAAACTACAGAGAATGATTTTTGGAGATTTATGCATTTGAAATATACTGTACTATAGTCACCACTGGTAGATCTAGAAAGATTTCACATTTGCACTGTCCTGGATATAATGCACACTGTTGCTAGTGAAGTGAGAGGCTGAAAGGCAAAATATTGACATTTTATAATATTTTGACCTTGCTAAATAAAAAACATGCTTCTGTGCTGTTAGTCAAGTTTAATCATTTGTACAACCCGGACAGAAGTGGCAATACTATAGAAACAACATTCAAATCTTTAAATGCTCTACATTGTGCACTTACATTTTTACATAATTTATATAAACTTCTTTTGGTAGATACTGGACCACTGCAGAGAGTGTTAACCGTAAATAAAGATTGTCAGGATATTGTGTTAGCTGTCTTATCTTTGTGTTGATTGAAATCATAAAATGTGTGTGGGATTGTATTACTGTGTATATAGTATACGACTCTCTACTCTCTCTCTCTTTCTCTGGTTTAGCATTAAATGTTTTGCAGAAATGCAGCTTATTGCTGCTAAACCTGTGGCCGATACCACCAACCATATATCCTTCTGTTGTATGGAGAAGATGTGACTTGCTCATCTCGTTGCTTCTAGATACCTTTTTATTCTTGGTCTTTGGAAAACTCACCAGGTATTACCAAAGCTAGAGTTATTGGATGTTTGAAGATATGAAGCACTATTTTAATTTACTGACTAGGAGTGATAATATTGATTCTGCTCCTACAGTCTTTATTCCAAAAGTATCTACAGTAAAATGGAGATGCCTGCACAATGGGTGTATGCTACTAGCATGTTTAGTTTTAAGTATGTGATAGTTAGTCATGAGTGTTTACTTGTTTTTATTGTTTGTTTGTTGCTAAGTGTTGCTTGTTGCTGTCCTTTGAGCTATTGTGAGTTAACAAATTTTTCTTCTCCACACATATATTTTACTTGGTATTTTAAACTTACTGAATAAGACAAACACACACACACACACACACACACACACAGACAGACAGATATATATATATATATATATATATATATATATATATATATATACATATATATATATATATATATATATATATATATATATAACATTATGTCAATCATCAAACCACTAAAATGTCTACCTTTCTAATATGAACACATTAACATAAATGCCAAAATGCTTCTGTGAATGCTGCAAGGCTATTCCTCAGATCATGGACAATGCAAAATAGTGTTTTTGCAGGGAGAGCAAACTCCCTTGTACCCTCCATGTGGGCTACACCCCTGACATACCCCCAGCTAATTTTCCATTCCAACTCTGAGATCGCACATTCCCTTAGTAAAGGGCATGTCCCTCAACCGTGGTGTTAGTCCAGTCTCACACAAGCCTTGACCTTCTGTTTTTTAACCAAAGTGTGATGACAAAACAGAGATCACTTTTAGATTAAACTGCCTAGGAGAAGGTAAAACATATATATATATATATATATATATGTATGTATATTTACTATTATTTACTGGAAGTGGACTCGGTCAAAATCACTTCGAGCAAAACCTAAACCTCGAATGTTACAATAACAAACTCAGATATTGTGGACATACAAATCTTGCCCCTATCTCAACCAGTGTCCCTAGATCGCACTCGACATGTGTTTTGGCAATACCGGACTTTGGATTTGGCAATGTGAGTTTTCGCAGAGGTGAGTCAATGATATGATCATTTGACTGAGTCCGCTTCAAGTAAACAATAGTAAACCATATATAGAAATATATATATATATATATATATATATATATATATATATATATATATATATATGATAATACTATTGTTTTGCATTGTTTGTGTTGCAAAAATTATGCATTTGATAAACAGGGCTGCAAAGATTCCACGTGGTCTCTTTAAAGGGAACACAGGCCTAAAATTCCAAAGTTGAGTGGGCTTCATATTATAGCTTTGATTGACAGACAAAAAAATAAACATCATAAAAGTATGAAGTGCCAAAAAACAACCATTTCTACAACAAAAGATACTGAGAATGACCCAAAACATAAATTTATTAAGTGCTTTCATTCTATGTAACCAGACTTCTTCAGAATAAATTGTAATCATAAAAGAATGCCTTATATACTCAAAAGAAATGACCCTGCTGGATAAAACAATCAGTTGATTTAAACTGATTATCCAAAGGATCTGTTCTCCAAATAAATAATCATAAAAATATTTGTTATATATGAAACTGAAAACAACTAGCTGTCTTACCAATGTTTCCATAAAAAAACATTCATTTTCTCAGTCTTCTGAATTTAAAAAAAACTTTTTTTGTCCCGGTCCCCTTCAATAAATACATCACACCAAATGTCATTTGACGACCTTTATTAAATTTCCATAACATAGTTTTGTTCACAAATTCATTAATTACAACTATTCATAATATAATTGCTTCTAAACACAACATAACATCCTTGTAATGTTAAGCAGACAGCGTACCTACTCACCTTGCCCCAGTAAGCAGTGTCCATACCTCCGCTCGCTTACTTTACTTATGAAACACCATCCTTGTAATGTTAATCAGGGCAGCGTACCTACTCACCCTACTCATCAAACAGGGTCCATTCCTCTGCTCACTTACTTTACTCTTGAAGCAGCGTCTACACCATTCATTGAATTACCTTCCACCAGATAAGCAGCATCCTTACCTCTGCTTGCGTATCTATTCAGCAAGCTTCCTCCAGCTGCTCATTTTCCTTTCCCCAGATCCTTGAAATGAACATCCAGACACCAGAGGGGGAACAGAAGAGGGCAAGTCTATTCTTCTTCTCTGCCCACCCCCACTGATAAATAACCCTAATCCCCCTAACCCACCAACGAAAAGAGGGAGGATGTGGGTAGCAAGTTCCCACCAAAATGTGATTGCTTAACCCAGCTACACTAGACTAAACCTCCTAAGCCCCTCCCCATCCTTATCTCATTTCCTCCCAACCATCCCTGCCTCCACGTAACCCTTCCACCTACCCAACCCACTTAACTCCCCCTAATATCAACCTAACCCCCCACCATGAAGATGTTCCGGGGCAACTTGGTTTGTTGCCAAACTTCATTTGTCCCAGTTCCCTTCAATAAACACATCACACCAAATGACATTTGACGACCTCTATTAAATTTCCATAACATAGCTTTGTTCATAAATTCATTAATTACAACTATTCATAATATAATTGCTTCTAAACACATCATAACATCCTTGTAATGTTAATCAGGGCAGCATGCCTACTCACCCTGCCCCAGTAAGCAGCGTCCATACCTCTGCTCGCTAACTTTACTTATGAAGCACCATCCTTGCAATGTTAATCAGGGCAGCGTACCTACTCACCCTGCCCAACAAGCAGGGTTCATACCTCTGCTCGCTTATTTTAGTCTTGAAGCAACATCCCATCTCACTTCATACACCATTCAATAAGCAGCATCCTTACCTCAGCTTGCTTATCTATTCAGCTTCCTCCAACTACTCATTTTCCTTTCCCCAGATCCTTGGAATGAACATCGTGACACCGGAGGTGGAAGAGAAGAGGGCAAGCCTATCCCTCTTCTCTGCCAACCAGTCTGACCAGGCTGTTCCCCCTCCCTTCTACCCAAAATTGTTCAACCCCCTACTTCCCACAAAGGGAAGGGTCAATCCAAACATCATTCGGTGTACCCATCATCTATAAAGCACCTTAGAATCCCGTCATAAACCCACCTTGCCATACCATCACTGAAACACACCCTAATGAAACTAAATAAAGTAGGATTACCATGACACCACTGCACCACCAGAACATCCACACCAAGAGAATATATACCATTTTAGCCTATTACCGTAGAGAATAGTCTAACTCCAAAACTTTAATGTCCTAACCTTAGATGGCCAAAACCAGCACCCCTTGACCTAGTTCCTGAAAACTCACCTATGCTCAGCAATGAAATAATCTATGTGCCTAGCCATAAACACCCTCAATTCATTCATTAACAAACCATTCTTAACCCCTGTTTGTCCCTGGCCTTTCCCCCCAAAAGCTCTCTTTCCTTATGTTACCTACACCATTAGTAGGTAATTAAGATATGTCCTACAGCTGCCTTATCTTGCAACCAAGCTTCCTTTAAACCTTCTAACTCCCCTGTAACAATGCACCCAGTTTCTAAAACTACCCCAACACAGTCACATACCTACCATGCTTCCTAATACCCTGTCTACAAAATTCACCCCAACCTCAAGTGAAACGATCCTTGTACTATTCTGTAAAACCTTAACTTGGTATGTAACATAAACACTACCTACACGGGGGACAAATTTGTCACCCCAAAGATACCACCCATTAGGAATAAACTCCAGAATCCTGTCAAACACCTCCTTAGCCCTTCCCTCACATATGGTTCAAACTGGATGAGGGAATGCAACCACCCCAAGGTTCCAAGAAAGCAAGGCTTGAGCTTCACCAGATTGCAGGAGCCATAGGGCTGTAGCCTAATAAGTTCCTGTGCTCCTATGAATGTCATGACTCTGTTCATCCCATGGGATCGCCACACTCCTCATAAACCATCTGACAGTTCTTCCCTTGGCCCCCCACTACCTACCCCTTCCTTATTTGCCCCATATACCAACGCAATAATCAGCTCCCACTAATTAAACACAGAGCTCTGACATGCCTTACTACGGTGATTACTCAGCCCCTCCTTGTGTCCCATTCCAGTGGCAAGAATATCCATCCTATCAAAACATTACCTTTCAACTCCCCTTTTCAAGCCACCGCATAATGCCTTCTGCACTCCAGCAATCTGCAAGGAAAAGAAAAGACAATAAATTCTATGAGCACACATACCAAAATTACTTAACATGGAGGTACTGTAAAGAACCCCTGCCACTCCATCAAGCATTTGCCAAACTCTGCACCAAAGTATGGCACCAGCCCCCCTCCCCCCTTTTTTTTTAATGCTATGACTCATATCCCCTTGGACAAGAGTGATAAGTGCCACCTGCCGAAAAAGAACCAAACTTATCTAGCTTGAAACCATCCCTGAATCAGTAGCCCAATAATTTCCTATGATACTAAGAGTGCTGTGACTGCTCTCCACCTACCTAAACCCCGTCCACATTGACATGTCTTAGTGAGCACTAAATAAAATGCATTACCTGTAACCTCATAAAGCCCACTGCAGGAACCTAAATTCTTACCTGTGGCCAGTGGCTGCTGCTCCCTTTTACTACTGAATGCAAATGCCCAAAAGCAGGGACAACTTTCAATGTTAATCTAACATACCGAATAGTTAATAGAACAAATTGTACAACCAATTAACCCTGAGATTACAAACTCAAATGATTGTCCTTCTCTGACTAACAGTGTAAAATCCTCTACCAAAACTCAACAACATTGAAATCCACTTACTTCCATCAGTAACTGTTACCCATTGTGCTCCCATGTATAACCTCTTCACTCGCCACTGCTTCCATCATCTGCAAATTCACTGTGTATCTTCACAACTGGTACTCGGCACAACACCTTCTACAAAGAAAAGGACAAAATTAAACCCTCTATATGTGAAGAGAAGGTTCCACCTTATACCCACCTATTCCAAATTACAGCCACAGCATTCCACGACCCCATCTGCAAGAAAGAAAAGACATGTAAATCATCTAAAATACATAACACACATTCCAAGAAATCTTCAAGGACAAGCTATCCTGCCAACCCAGGAAGGAATGTACCACCGCCACTCACATCTATGACAAAGCAGCCATAACTGAAGCTATGCTTTCAATGACCCTATCAAATAGCCAAGATAAATTTAACTACCAGTCGAGTATGTTAAAACTACACCCCACACATGAAGGGACCTATCAATATCCACAACCAGGGTAACCTTGCGATTCCAGACCACAGTTAGCACTCTGTATAAGCCAAGCTAACTTACATTGTAAAACCATCTGTCTAGCTCTTAACCTTCCATCTCTAAATGAGGCACACTAACCAACATAATATGGAACAAATGAACACAATGCAGCAAACGTAATAATAGCTGACTTGCAGCTTACAAAATACAATCAGGTAGTATTTTAAATATTCCTCTTGCAAACTTAAAAGGTTGCTGCAACATGGATATTCAGCATGGTAGAGACACAGATTCATGGACACACAAATTCTTGCAGCCTCACTCATGCCACTGCAGACATGAACCTACATGTCCACACACAATCTCCCATTAACACATCCACACCCCACATTGTTGCATAACTTACATGCACTATAACTATTCCCATAGGAGTAAAAGGGAGTGACTGATGTGCAAATTGTTTGCCTCAGCTAATCAGTAGTTACAAAAATTTCAAGTGGAGAGCAGATAGCTAATTAACATTAGACACTTCCTTGGACTGCTGTATTAAGATGCAGTTTCACCTGAGTGACCGAACGGTCTGTGAGGCTGAAAGGCTTAGCTCAATTTGGAAATCTTCTGAGCTACGACTCCAGCATCATTCTAAGCTTTTTTTGAATCTGAGTTGTAGGACTAAAATGCTATAAATGAGTAACAAAATGCAATATGAAATAAATATCTGAAAGTGAGGAAGCTAGGTGAAGATAAGAATGGCATAATATCAGAAATTTCAGCACAAAGACAAGATTAAAAAGTTCTGACCAAATTTACATGTAAACTAGTAAGACAGAAAAGAATCATTCAGAACAGAAATATTTAACAATATAAGTGTCAGAATCTGTGCCATAAGAAAATGTAGTATGCTAACTGCACCACCAAAGCTAACCTCACTGCCAATAAACTTAACAGAGGGACAAATCATACCGCTCAACAACTGTACTGCACTGAAAGTTAGAGCAATGCTAATCGCACCACCAGTGAATTAACAGATAAATAGTACTGTTCTGCACTCCGAGGCAAACATAAATAAATAAAGTAAAGGATACCTTATGAAACACCTTTCTATGTAACCTGTTCCGTCACACACAATTGAAGCTTGAATGGTGCTCCTACGGGCTGTTGCCGTTTTTTTGTTTTGTTTTGTTTTATACATTGCTCAGTGCATGTGCGGCAGCAACCTCCACCCCACGAACTGGCCATCACAGCTCCCTCCAGCCCCCAATACTGCAAAAAGGCTGAGACAGATAATCCACCCCCCCCCCCCCCGACAGCCGTACAAAAGAAAATATCTCTTCAGAACCAAACTAAAGCCAAGGCACGCATTCAGCTGCCCTTCACATTGGATGGAGACTACTCAGTCTTGCTCCTCCATTAGAACACATCCGTGGGGTGGTTGATAACAGCTTTAATGCCTTTCTCCTCACTGATACCACTCTTGCAAGAAAAGCTCTACCCAAATGTTGCTTCACTGAACTGCATGAAAAGAAATCTGACTGAAGCTTCCTACAGAAATTGTACTTCTGATCTGTATACACAGATCATGTCCAGGTCATAGTTTACAGCATATTGTTTTCTGATTTGAATGCATTTCATAATGCTGTTCATTAATTTGTGACAAACTCCATCACATTTTAAGTACAGCTGCCACATCACAATCTGGTCCCTCAGCACACATTCATTCTTCATTCATCTATTTCCTAAACCTCTTATCCTGCAGGAAAATGGCATGTAGCAATTCAAAATATCCAAATACAGATCTGAGCACTTTACTTTCTTCTTCTTCTTCTACTTAATCATCTGCCCATTATCAACCATATATACTTTCTCTTTATGAATCTTTTAACTTTCCTAATAATGAAATGAAACTGCTTAAAATATAGACAGGCTGGTTTGAACCACTAAATTGAAACATCATAAGATGTATGCCCCACAAGGGCACTGCGTGCGCACTGCCCCCACCGACACAAGCAACCAAAGCCCAGGAAAACAACCAGCACACACCGAAAAAGGAGGGCCAGCACAGACACTAAACCAACCAGACTGCCAAGGAGCAACCAGCAACTATACAATATGCCACAGCAATGAAACCAGGGAAGATCTCCACCACTTTTCCACACATGCACACAGAATTCTCCCATATTCATACTGATAATCATTCTGATAAAGCGAAGTGTGTCGAGTGTCAGCCACAGCCGTTAACAGCCAGATCCAACAACCATGCCAACCCTCCCAGAGCGAAACGCAAGCCATTTTTTTCATTTTCCCTCATGGAGCTCTACACAATGAGAGGATGCAACCCTCCCAACGGCAACCAAACCCATGCTCCACCTGCACCACCAGGGCTGAGAGATAAGAAATAAAATAAAAAAAAACACTTGCCTGCTCAGTGAGTCCCACATGTCAGAAGCCCGCCCAACGCAGCCACAACAGTCCTGAAAACCCACAACACACCATCCCCAATGAGCCAAAGAAACCATCAGCAATCAACCACTGAAAACACACATTTTTTTTTTTTTATTATTGAACCGCGCAAACTGAAGACACAGCAAAACCCCCACCCGCCAAGACCGGCCTGAACTGAACCCAAGTCATCGCCACCACCAACCTCTGGAACCAAGCCTCACTCACCTCCTCCATACCCCGCCACTCCAAGGCCCACCAGACCACTCTTCCCTCCAGGTCGTCATGAATGAGAGCCTGCTGTAGCAAGTTCCCGCCAAAATGTGATTGTTTAACCCAGCTACACTAGACTAAACCTCCTAAGCCCCTCCCCATCCTTATCTCATTTCCTCCCAACCATCCCTGCCTCCACTTAACCCTTTCACCTCCCCAACCCACTTAACACCCCCTAATATCAACCTAACCCCCCCCCAGAAGATGTTCCAGGACAACTTGGTTTGTTGCCAAACTTCATTTATTAATAACACCATTTATACCCAGTGGTTTGTCTTCCTTCAGTATTAACATCCATAGTGTTTCCCTATCTTTTAATTAGTTCTTAAAATCATCCCCTGTAAGATCTGCACCAACCTTCTCCAGGGCAAAAAAAAAGTAAAATTTCAAATATTCAGGATTTTCAAAAATATGCCTGCATAATGCATTATTTCTGTTTCTAGTTTTAATATTGTATCGGTGTTCCAAAATATGCTTACTGAACTCTTCTGCAGTTATACCAGTATAAAATATGTCAAGAGCCACAAAAATCAATAATCACACCTGTGGTAAGGGTCTATATTATATCATCGAACGCTTAAAAAATTGAATGCTGATTGATCAACCTAATTTAAGCGAAAGCTTGCAATCTCGAACTGTCAGATCAGCAATTGTTTTCCCAGGGAAAAAAATCGCTGGTCCAAAACACATAAACACAACACAAGCACACCAAACAAATAGAAATCCACACACATAAACCTAAAATTTGATACCTAACCCTACACTAAACTATGCACACACCACTAACTACCCACTTACCTTAACCCAAACCCTAACCCTAAGGTCCGTCACTATCACACACTCATCTCACCCGTTCCCTAACCCTAACTCACTTAAATCCACCCTAACCCTCATGTCCACTCAATCGCACACACTCCTAACCTGAGCCCTAACCCTAACTCACCTAAATCACCCTAACACTCACATCCACACAATCGCACACTTACCTGAATCCGACCGGTAACTTTCCACCATAACACTGAAAATACCAAAGCAACAGAAATGGACAACCAAATTCTTTCCCTAGGATGAAATTCGAGTTTCTGCTGCTTCAATATTTTCCACTTTCAAACAAATAACTTTGATCAATCAGCATTCGCTTTTTTAAGCTTTTGATGATCTAATATAGACCCTGTGGTAATACAAGTAGTTCTACTATATAGATAGTGACATTTCTTACTCATTGGTAGAAGCACAAGGAAGTATGGACAGCTATGAAGAGGATGAAGAACGGAAAGGCTGTTGGTCCAGATGACATACCTGTGGAAGCATGGCGGTGTTTAGGTGAAATGGCAGTGGAGGTTTTAACCAGATTGTTTAATGAAATCTTGGAAAGTGAGAGGATGCCTGAGCAATGGAGAAAAAGTGTTTTGGTACCGATTTTTAAGAATAAGGGTGATGTGCAGAGCTGTAGTAACTACAGAGGGATTAAACTGATCAGTCACAGCATGAAGTTATGGAAGAGTAGTGGAAGCTAGGTTAAGAAGGGAGGTGATGATTAGTGATCAGCAGTATGGTTTAATGCCAGGAAAGAGCACTACAGATGCGATGTTTGCTCTGAGAGCGTTGATGGAGACGTACAGAGAAGGTCAGAAGGAGATACATTGTATTTTTGTGGACTTAGAGATAGCATATGACAGGGTGCCTAGAGAGGAGTTGTGGTATTGTATGAGGAAGTCGGGAGTGGCAGAGAAGTATGTAAGAGTGGCACAAGATATGTGTGAGGTTAGTATGACAGTGGTGAGGTTTGCAGTGGGAGTGATGGATGCATTTAAGGTGGAGGTGGGATTACATTAAGGATCAGCTCTGAGCCCTTTCTTATTTGCAATGGTGATGGACAGGTTGACAGATGAGATCAGACAGGAGTCCCCGTGGACTATGATGTTTGCAGATGACATTGTGATCTGTAGTGAGAGTAGGGAAGAGGTGGAGGAGACCCTGGAGAGATGGAGATATGCTCTAGAGAGAAGAGGAATGAAGGTCAACAGGACTAAGACAGAATATATGTGTGTGAATGAGAGGGAGGATAGAGGAATGGTGAGGATGCAAGGAATAGAGGTGGTGAAGGTGGATATATTTAAATACTTAGGATCAATAGTTCAGAGTAATGGTGACTGTGGAAGAGAGGTGAAGAAGAGAGTACAGACAGGATGGAGTGGGTGGAGAAGAGTGTCAGGAGTGATTTGTGACAGACGAGTAACAGTAAGAGTGAAAGAGAAGGTCTACAAGAGGGTAGTGAGACCAGCTATGTTATATGGGTTGAAGACAGTGACATTGACAAAAAGGCAGGATTTAGAGCTGGATGTGGCAGAGTTAAAGATATTAAGATTTGCACTGGGTGTGATGAGGGTGGACAGGATTAGGAATAAGTATATTAGAGGGTCAGCCCAGGTTGGAAGGTTTGGAGACAAAGCCAGAGAGGCAAGATTATGTTGGTTTGGACATGTGCTGAGGAGGGATGCTGAGTATATTGGGAAAAAGATGCTAAGGATGAAGCTGCCAGGTAACAGGAAAAGAGGGAGGCCTAAGATAAGGTTTATGGATGTGCTGAGATAGGACATGCAGATGGTTGGTGTGACAGAGCAAGATGCAGAGGACAGGAAGAAATGGAAACAGATGATCCGCTGTGGTGACCCCTAATGGGGACAGCCGAAAGAAGATGATGATTGGTAGAAGCATAAACTTACCCTCCAAAATAAATCTGCAGGCCTTACATATAGCACATTTTTGTGTTCATACTTCTTTGGACATATTAGGTATCTCTTTAACAGTATCATTATGTTGTAGAATAAACTATACATTATAGTTCAGTTATTCACCAGATATTTTAAACACTTCTTGAATACCCTGAATTATTTTCCAATTCTAATTCAAAACATTACTTACAGTGCCAACATCTACAAACATCCCCATACTGAATGTTCTGTCATTCCTAATTGTTGTAATTGTTCTTGTTTACATTCTGTCATACAATATGTCAATAGTATGCATGTCTATTTTTCAGAATATACCCCACTGTTTTAATTAAGTTCCCATAAACATATCATCTTTCTAAAAACAAACTTGTGATTCTATCTTCCTCATTTAAATATTGTTCATTCCTAGTAATTAATCTCAAAGTTCTAATAAATTGCCCTTTAGGTATGTTCCTCTTCAGAAAAATGGATGATTACTAGAATGATGTAAATAACTATATACAGCCATGTCCTTACAGTACGATTTACTTTCAAAAGTTTTTTGTCAATGTCTAAAATAATGTTAATATCAAAAAAAATCGCATCTGTACCATTTTCCCCAGATCTTTTTCATTAAATCAAATTACTACATTTTGAATCCCAAATTATCGAGAAGTTCACCAAAGCACACACTGAAGGATGACTTCATTGTTGTTCACTTCATTGAAAACAATTGTCAGCCAGCAGCAGAGAAGACACCATGATACAGAAGTATAGAATATAGAATCATCACCTACAGATGTGAAACCTGTGAAATGCAATGCATGGTGTGGTGCAAATAAAGGAAACATAAGACAAAAGTAAACAAGTATGTTACATACTATGGAAACTCACAACATGGAAAGTAAGCCAACCTTTTCAAATAAAGTCCCAAAAGATAAGCATGTGATACACACATTTGTGAAACAATCATAGTGCAAGAGGCAACAAACACACACTACACTTTGAGAATCAGGGCTACAGCCTTCAAAAGGTTGTTAATGTCACAGCTGTCTTTATTAGCAATAACATCTTGCAGGTGATTATATCACTGCATTAATTTACACTTTTTAGGAGAAGGTGGACATCCAGCCAACATCTACAAATGTAGCTCATCATCTCTATTCAGTTCTTATGCTGGTACTGACATAACTGATGACATAAAACAAAAAGGCAGAAGAATGTTCCGTTTAAGCTTGCTCAACAAAATCACAGCAATAACTAAAAGATGAGCGATGCACCACACCATAGAATGTATCTCGATTTATTCAGAGCTGTATCTCAACAAGACAAAAAACAACAAACAACGGATTAGTGCTTTCAGCTATCAAAACCTTCTTCAGATCCACATTCAAAAGCCACATCTCAATTTAATATAAAGCATATAGCAGCCAATGACAAAAAACATGTAAACAAGCTGCTTTGCTCTAACCAGTATACAATCACTTCATCATCCAATGTGTTTTGTTATTCTAATTAGCTTTAACTAGCAAGTTACGATGGAAAATGTAAATTAAACTTCGCTTTCTCAGACATCATTGGTCCTAGCTAGCAAATGAAAGCAGAAATGTAAATCAGACTTTGCTTAAACATCATTGGTCTTAGCTAGCAAATGAAAGCAGAAATGTAAATCAGACTTTGCTTGCATAATTTAAGAGATATTTTATATATTTCATTAGCGCTTTGTTATAAAGGACTTTACATATGTATTTTTAAATGCCAAAAATATTTTATGTATTTATATTTTAGTAAGATATGTTTTGTTAAATGTCTTTCTAGAATCGCGCTTCTTAATAAGTGAACTTAGAATAACTTAGTTTTTATTTTTATGAAAGCGATAGGGAATACTTTTTGATATAAGTTCCCTGTGTTTTGTTTAATGTTTAACGCAAACCAATGATTTTTAAGCAAGCAAAGTCTGATTTACTAGCTAAGACCAATGATGTTTGAGAAAGCGAAGTTTGATTTACATTTTTCATCCTAACTTGCTAGTCAAAGATATGTTTTGTCTAATGTCTAACGCAAACCAATGATTTTTAAGCAAGCAAAGTCTGATTTACATTTCTGCTTTCATTTGCTAGCTAGGACCAATGATGTCTGAGAAAGTGAAATTTAATTTACATTTTCCATCTTAACTTGCTAGTTAAAGCTAATTAGAATAACGAAACACATTGGATGACGAAGTGCTTGTATAAGCACTTGTATTGGTTAGAGCAAAGCAGCTTGTTTACATGTTTTTTGCCATTGGCTGCTATATACTTTATATTAAATTGAGATGGCTTTTGAATGTGGATCTGAAGAAGGCTTTGATAGCTGAAAACGCTAATCCGTTGTTTGTTGTTTTTTGTCTTGTTGAGATACAGCTCTGAATAAATCATTGAGATACGTTCTATGGTGTGGTGCATCGCTCATCTTTTAGTTATTATAACTGATGACATGTTAGCAATCCTCCTCCCCAACAGATACTGTATTACTTAATGCCATGTGCCCACAGAATTTTGTGTTCATGGAAAACATAAATGGTTCAAGGAGCATAAATTCCAGAACTTTACTGGGAAAAGAGGGGGAAAATATGTTGTTAATGCTGTTATTGCACTGAATTTGCATGCATTTCTTCTCCCCACCCTCCTTTATAGCTCTCAATTATACACAAATCTTAACACCACACTCATAACCAGACTTGAAACTACGTATAATAAAGTTGCCAGATTTGCTGCAAACCAAACCTACAAATCACACCATTGCCTATCTCTTAAACAGTTGCAGTGGCTTGAATTCCCTCATTTGCTGCTACTACAGCAACTGTTAATTATCCACTCCATCCTCTATCTACCATCTTTCTGCCCTAGCCTTCAATCAATTATAACCAAATATCCCCCAACCAGGACATTACGTAGCTCAGACCAAGACTTCCTACAGATCTATAAACCCAAAACCAAATCAGGGTGTTTACTTTATAACTATAACCCTGCTACAACTTGGAACCAACTATCCCTAGAAATTAGGTCCCTTAACCAAACAAAACATTTCAAACTAGCCACTCAGGAATATCTAATAAATAAATGGCCCTGACATTGTAGTCCCTGAAACTACCTAACCCTAGCTTGTCTCTCATCCCTCCTTTCTCTTCCACTGTCTGTCTTAATATCAATCTACCTCTCTGTCTCGTTGCTTAACCTCTACATTACCTTACTACTCCATCTGTACCCATACGGTATATAACTACTTAGAAATAATGAACACTGTTTTCCCTACATTGACACTGCACCTAAGTTTTTGTTGTAAAAATTCTGACATTGTTCTCTACTGCTTTTCTGTATGATTTGTTGTAAATGCTTTCTGCAGTTTGATCTCTAACATTTGTACCCAACTGTTTTCTGTAAAATTTTATTGTAAAATGCTATTTCTCTAATTGTTTTAGCTGCCAGTGCAATGACTTTATGTAAAATGTTAATACTGATTGCGGAGCTTTTCTCCTCGGGTCTCCACTGAAAACAAGCTAATGCCCAGCTGGACTAACCCGGTTAACAAATGTAAAATAAAATAAATAAATAAATAAAATAAATTTCTGAGGATAACCTAAGACATATCAGTCAGTAACATATGTAAGCAAATCCCTAACCACAAGTTGAACACTACTGTTTAGATCATTAAATGCCGCCAGCACCTCATCTTCATTCAAAAAGGACAATACCAGTAGTTTCTTAACATCTAACTGAAAGCTAAGGGATTTGCCATATAGAGTGGCCAAACCAAGACTTTGACCCTTTCACTAGATATTCTGCTCAAAGTGGAAGAGTCATTTTTTACATTCAGCTCCATCAATGTTTGGATGCTTTTAGTAACAGCTATTTTGAAGTTGCTTATTACATATCTAACATTAGCTGTCAAGTTGCACTTCATTAGTAAATAAAGGATTCACCTCCACATGTAATTATGGGCTTTTAGTGACTTTCTATTCATTAGGCAGTACAGTAATGGCACGCTTTTAATATTTCCACTACTTGTAATAAAACTATGTACTGAGTATAACTGCCTACGTACACACACATTGCCTTTTGTCAAGAGAGTGCCATCCATCAACCAAATGGTAGCCTGACTCAAGTCTTTCAAATTGCATAATTCACATTCTCCTTGGTAAAAAGACACTAACACATAAGTTGCAGTCTGCATGCCAAGTATAAGGTTTTGCAGGAAGGTACATGTTTTTAGTGTGGATATGTTACTAAGAGGTATGTCTAGTGGAACATTTGTTAAGAGACTCTTTCTTCTTATCCTGTTCACCTGTTGTAGCGTGGCTTTATGTGTAGGTAGACAGACTGTGTTTTCCAAAGACATACTAGCAACTACATTGTCTACAGCTAAATGGGGTATCCTTTGACATTGCAGCTCTTATTTTTAATTCATCACATGCTTGGTATCTCTCTACTTCACTGTGGTCTGGAACATGCTGCTGTACCCCTGATTACAAAGTTCTTCCCCATGTATAAAACAAACAATGATTGCCTTGCACTTACATTTATAGCTTGACTTAAGTTTGCAACACCAGTAGTTTTTATTTTTTGAACATTGCCCCAATGATATATGTAACCATCAATGACTAACATATCTTTGCCTTGTTGTGATCTTGTGTTTTTTATATTCTTCTCAAACAGCCGAGCACAAGCTGTGGTACGTCAGTCATTTCAGATACACCCACATTGTCAGATACACATTTTTGTTGATGAGTACAATTGTTTTTCTTTTTTCTTTTCTTTTCTCTTTCTTGTAATTCATTTGCAACTCTGATAACAGTCTGCTGGTTGACCATTGTTTTTGATTAAGTGAACTGTGATAAAGTCATCTATCAATGCAATGTGCTTTTGGTGAACTTGTCTCAATGATTTGGGTTTTGACAATATGAATAATTCCATTTTAATGAAATAGATCCCTTTCCCCAATAGTAAATATTAAGAAAGTGGTTGATCTGTTGATTTGCCTCGGAAATATGTCCCTTTCTGAATTAATATCTTTTCAGATAAAAAAAATAAATTATCTACAGCTTTATACACTTATTAACCTTGGTATATAATGGGATTTTAGGCAGAATTTCTACATTCCACAATTACATAACTAAATTTGAATATGAAGGTGCTTTAGTAGGCACCATAACTACATCTCTAATTTGCTGGTGATAATTGTTATCAAAACCAAAAAATGTTATTCAGCATAAGTTCTAATGGTGTCTTTATTGTATTAATTTTAGTATTAGACCTAGTTGTGTTGTTAGTGAAAAAGGAATTCAAAAATTCCATTGCACTTTCCACAGGAATAGACAGAACTTATGTTTTTAAGGGTAATGAAACTATGATGTTTATAGTACACGTAAAGTCATAAGTTCTAAGTGTATCCGAATAATCCCAAGAGTCTTTAACATAAAACAATAAATTCTATACCAATGGATTAAATATGTATCTAAATAAATATAAATTCTTTCAGTTAGAAACAGTGAATATAACAAAAGAGATAAAACAACTGAAATTGAGATCTTTTGGAAAAAAGGTAGGAGCAAACTGCATAGGAAAAATGGGGATTGGGGGAACATTACATACAGGGGAGGAATGAGGTTTAAAAAAATGAGTTATGTAAAGTTTTACTGAAAAAGATTGGTTAGATTATTAGTGATGTATGTTTGCAACTGGAAGCATGTCAGTATGGTTTGTAATGTAAAATGCTTGCAACTAAGATTGTGTCAGTGTGGACTGTTTTCATTCATATAAATGTATGATTGGTTATGTCGTAAGTGATGGTTTAATAAAAATCTTTCTTGTTTAAAAGGGGGCAGTAATTTATTTATTTATTTAGGAATTTTAATGTATGTAATTAATGTTGCTTAGGTTATATGATATATAACAATATATGTGAAGTATAATGCTTGTTAATTTCAACTTGTTAATACAATTTGATTAATTTTATATAAATGTAAACATGCCTATGTCACAAGTGATAATTCAATAAATGTGTTAAAAAAAATTAGCCTCATATGCTACAAGTCCAAAGCGAGATTTGATTTTAGTTTTATGCATTTTCGTAATACCAAATAAAACCCCAATTCTAGGATTCAGGCTGTATATAAAGTTGTGTTCAAATGGTTGCACACTTCCTTGTGGAAAAACTCTTACAACAACTTGTTAGTATAGCAAAATTTTTATGTATCTCAAAAAGTGTTGTTAGCCTTTATGCACTTTCATTAGAATACAGTTATTTCATAGATTCAATATAATCTTTGGTTTATATAATAACTAAAGCACAGTCCTTATCTGCGTTCATATACCTGAGATCTTTATTTTCTTTCAATTTATCCAAACGTAACATTTCTCAGTCAGACAAATTAAAAAACCTATGCAGTGGATTGTACTCAAAGTAGTGATAATGTATTTTTCACATACATGCAGGAAAGTTTGCAACATTGTAATTAATGGTGGATTAAAAGCAGATGGTTTACACAAATCAGTTTCACTTAATTTAACATTGTCCAACAAGAAACTTAGATTTAACATTCACACATAAAGTCTAAGCTGTTTTAAAATCTCTGCCAAATTGGCCCAACTTGCTGGAACAAAAGATAATCCTTTCATAAATACACTCAACTGCCCTTTTGTAAATGCCTCATTCATTAAATTGAATGAATTGCCCTATTTCATCTGCATGATCACCTTTGGCCATGGACTATCATTCAGTTGTGTTTCCAATAGTTGTTCAGCCCATGCTCTAAATTATTTTGAAAAGCACTTTCCTGTTTTACCACCATGGAAATTGACTGAAGTAACGGCAGAAATTATGGTTCATCTTCCCAAAATCCTCTTTGTACAATGTTAACAGAAAGCTGGGCATTGGATGAAGCTAAATTCCTCTTATTTGTGAGTAGGGGATAGGCAGAACAATTATCACAGGCTGTTAAATCTCTTTCTATTTTAAGTTGTTTACAAAGAGAAATTTAATTTAATTTCTTTATCAAATTGCTTCAAAAGTAGCTTCATGCTTTCTAATGAAATAATTGAAAGTAAAGCTGTGTTTAATCCTCTTGTCTAGCTTAGATATTTTGTCTCCCAACATTTCACTTTTGGTTTCATTGTGTTTTATCAGTATTTTCAGTAACTGTAGACCACAGTTACTGAAAAACACTTACACTTTTCATTATCTGTTATACAGTTTGTCCACTTAGAAAGTCTTAACCTTTTAGGAACCTCATCTGAATTGTAACATTTTTGTAAATACAAATTTGTGTAAACTAATGACTTGCATTTCTTTTTTCTTCTCAAAGGTTGCAAACAAAGCCTTAACATTAGTGTGTGTAACATTACCAGCTCATAAGCTAGAAATGCTTGCAATTGCCAATATCAAAAGGATTATCTTAAAATAAAACTTGTCTAAAACCTCTTTGTACAACAACAAACATAAGATTTAAAATTTGCCTTCCAGTTGTTTCAAAACTCAAGTAAGACTGGAAAGATTGTGCTACTGTCGTTCAACATTTATATACATACACTATCAAAGGTTGTATCTTAGAGCCACTGACTGAAATAGTCATTGACAAACATGTTGTACTATTTGACCATGGTACTTTTATAAATAAGCATCATGAAGCCTAGTTAAGAAAGGTTGTTCATCCATACTAACAAAAATGGGTACTTACGTGTTATCGCAACCACAATTTGCAACGTGCTGGACTTTCTTGTCTTTTACTTAAACAATAACAAGGGAGTGTAATCAGGAAGGCTAGATTGTGAAAAACTCTTCTGGGATGTTGGTGGTGGCTTTGTGAAATGAGTAAGGCTTCAGATTTGAGGATATGTGGCTAGCGTGCTTGAAAGACATCGAGCATTGAATTTGGCGAGCGATCACAGTGACTGCATGCATATATGTACGTTGGCCTGAAAGGAGTGTGGGTAGTCATAGCGTATGATGTTAGACAGACAGACACTCACACTTCCAATAGATTAGTTGCTTTCGAACACACTAGCCACAAATCTTAACATGTGCAAACCCTTACTCATTTTACAAACCCACCACCAAGATTGTGTTTTAACAGTCTACCCTTCCCGATTACTTTGTAAGGAGTTTAGACAGGGTACTGCTTTGCTTTTCTTTCCTGATGCTTTCGGTTCTCAGGGCAAAGGCTGAGAAAAAGGAACACGTAACGTGTTTTAAGTGGAATGGGGGACTTGCTTAACTGACATCTTGAGATGCTGGCAGTAAATGGGGAAACCTATTTTTCAAACCTTATTTTTTCAGCCGTTGAAGTGAGAAACCTTCCTAAAAACAAGAACACATTAAAGACAACATGTCTGTGAGGTTTTGTCATACTTCATTAGTCACAGTTGACACAAGGAGAAGCAGCCAGCATTAGCGTGAAAATGTGGTTGCAATAACACGTAAGTACCCAAAAATGAGCGTATCTGATTAACACTATTATAGACCTAAAACTTTCTACAAGAAAGCTAAATCTATCTTGTATATTTAAATAATTGCCATATTGTGCACCAGCTGGGCCTATGCAAAAGAGGTAGTGTCTTCATCCCACCATTACCTCAGCCAATAGCTAGTAATTGTGACTCTGATATAACAGCTTCATTAAACAAGCCCATAAGCTTCTCAGATTTAAGCATTAACAATGTCTGCCAATGATTCTAGAACTGTTAAACAACTAACCCTGAACAACAGAATCAGAATGCTTAAAGCTGATAAAGGCAGAAGTATTGTAATTGTGAATAATGTAGATTATGTGAACGGGATGTCATCTTTGCTACTGGATACTGAAGAGCAGACTGAATCAATCAGACATTATCAGATCATAGAGGAGAACGAACAACATAATGCTAGAGTTATTGGTTAAGCAACCAAGTCACTGTGAATATTTACAATTTTTGTCTACTAATCACCCTATTATCACTTCATGTTTGGTATGCTTAAAATGCATTAGTGTTTCAAAGACCACCTGTGAGACTGATTATTTCAATCAGGAGTTCTAAGTTTCTGTCTCTGCTGGGAGTCATTGGTCATGTGGTGGCTAGTCACTAGCTCTAGCTGTGGGAGCTGCAAGTCTAGTGAGGCCATGGAATCATCAATAGCCCAAAGTATTATCTTCATATAGCATAAGAGGCTTCTGGTCAACATCAAAGGTCACCCAGGCATCAGGATTCCTCACAACGTCCCCATAGAATAAGAGAGCTGGTCATTCTCTACTCACTTCAATCCCTCCTGGCCAGCCCTACCAGCATCCTGAGTCCACTTTTAATCTTAAGTAATCAACTGTGTAGATGGACTCACCACCTCTGCGTCATTGGGCTGGCCACTTGACAAGACAGTTTAGTGTTATTACAAAACAGAGGTTAAAACATATAGATGGCTAAACATAAATGTACACACACACACACACACACACACACACACACACACACACACACACACACACACACGTGCGTGCGCGCACACACACACACACACACACACACACACACACACACACACAGCTTAAGATCAAACTTCTTTTAACTGGTTTCATCAGTGTTTGAAAATGTAAGTAAAATTTGTCTCTCAGATAATTTCCATTTAGTAAGCAGTGCCGTACTTTGCTCACAGATCATCAGCATCTGTTTTGTGAAAATTCAAGTAGAAAGCTAAGGTATAATTTGATTCATGTATCTGATTTCTAGACTTCGTCAAGACTGTATTGGAGTGCAAGACTTTACAACTTTTTCTTCATACTAAAGGTCAGAAAAGACTTTGTGTTACAAACATCAAATCACTTTGTAAAACTATTCAGATCTTTGAACTGTTGTACGACAGCTTTTATTTATCTCTGAAAGACATGTTGACTGGCATAAATCATATACTACATAAGAGACTGCATTCATGCTGAGTCTTGCACAACAAGGATGTGTTCATACTGAGAGGTTTGTTTCTGATCATTTTTACTACTGTTTGAAAGCCTTGTCGACAGGGGAAGGTCAAATACTACATAAAACTTTGTGCATTCTGAGCTCTGTACAACGTGGACCATTATTTGTATTGACAGGAATGACTGTAACGGCTTTTGCTGGAGGTTGATAACTGGTGCAAGTTGTAAAACATAAAACAAACTTCACTAACTAAGTCATAGATGACAAAGGGATATTTATACTGAGAGGTACAGATGGAAAATGAAGCCTGTAAATATGCATTTCAATGATCTTCTGTGCATTCAAAATGCAATAATAACGTTGCTAAAAATACATGAATAAAAATATTTAAATTTATGCTGTGTAATCTTCATTTGCAGCTAAAGTGCACTTATTTGAGTAAAATGGCAAAGGATTTATGGAATAATGTAAGAAATTGACTCTCTAATACAGTCTTTTAAGATCCCCCACCATTCACAGACATTACAGTGTTTTATCCACTAAAAAAATAAGAATGCATAAAAATTTGTATTTTAACATGTCCCCTTTGAAATATTTCATTTGTACCTATCATTCCTGACTATATTAGTTCTGCTTTTGCTGCTTTCCCCTAACTTAGCAAGAAAATGTGTTGTCTTTGGTTACCTCATGTGGATCAGAATTCACAGACAGTGCACAGAACAAATGGTTAGAATGCTGTAAAAAGCATGGAATCCACAGGCAACAGTGTACTGAGGCTGCACTATGGAGCAAAAAGCCTACCACTTGCATACATTACATACAAAAATGAGCAGTTTAGCGTGAAGAAATACTAACACATTTCTTGAATACCTGCACTATACTCTAGAGCTATTAAGGTGTGCAGACCGGCCAGAAACCACTGCATTGACAACACAGCATAATTACGGCAGCAAACAAAGCCACATTGGTACATTTCATGCCAAGCCATGTGCAACAGAAATACACACACACACACACACACACACACACACACACACACACACACATGAACATACACGCGCACACACACACACACACACACACACACACACACACACACACACACACACACACCACACTTACTCACATACACATGCATAGATAGACACAGACACATATACATGCATGCATAGATACACATACACACATATATACACATTCTCATCATTTTGTAAAACACATGTCATAGTGTGGGCTGTGGTAGTGGTAGCAAGTTCAGCAAAGTAAGCCACACATCTTAAATCCTTGTAAAAGTTTCCAACTCATCTTGTGTATGTGGACGTTTCCCAAGCAAAATGATAGATATAATTCCCAGCAGCTGTGTTTATCGCATGTGAGAGTGTCCCAAGATTACCTCCTCAAAACTACTCAAATGGCTCAGCTGACACTTCTCAACATGGAGGAACAGTGTATGCATTCCGATATTTTTCTGATTTATTAAACTTCCAACTCTACCCCACAGAGGAAATACAGCTACCTTCCCATGGAACCTCTCTCCTGACACTTGCATCAGCAAGTTCAACCTGTCAATCACTACCCAGAGCTCATGACAGTAGGTGATGATGGGGATATAGCTTGACTAGTAAATTCACAGCTTTGTCCTGTGACTCATTTTTTTACTTCTGCATCACACTCCTGCAAAATGTCTGCAAAACCACTGCAGTAACACCACTTGATGGTCAGTCTCTCACCCCTTTACCTTCAGTACTGAACAAGATCCCAAGTTACTTAACTGCTTTACCTGAGGCAGCTGCTCCTCTCTCACTTACAGGGAACAATCCACTCTTCCAAGAGAGATCCTGAGCTCTGATTTGTGGATGATGCTGATATTCATACAGGCTTCTTCAGTCAAAGCAGTGAATTATTCCAGTGCATGCCAGAGATCACAATCATTGAAACTACATGGTCAACATCATCTGCAAATACCATTGTTATAACCCTTTTGCCTCTTTATTAGACGGTCTCTAAACTTTGCCTGTACTTTTGCATAATATCCATGAAAATCAGCAGCAGGAAGGCAGACAAGATCTACCCTTGGAGGAATTCTACACTTGTGTATAATGTGCATGATTTAACAGCAAAAACACACAAAAAATTGCTCACCCCTTGAATACAAACTCAGACTGGCAGATAGCTATCACCCTTGGACACCATATTACTGCATCACTTCCCACATTGTGTTTCAGGTAGTGGTCATAGCTTTTGTGAAGTCCACAAAACATATGTAAATGTTATTGGTAAGCAGCTGTGACTCTTTCAGTACTTTTGCAAGTGCAAAGAGTTGCTTTACTGTTCCATCTTCCGGATGAAGTCTGTATTAATCCTTTTGAATTAAAGGCTCCATCACTGGATGGAGTCTCATTTTCCATCCCCCTGGTATATAATTCTCAAGGTTATGAATGTGATACCTGAAACACACTCTCTTCCTTCTCTTTTTGGAAATGGAAAAATTCAACATTTTGCCTAATCAGCTGTAATATTTCACCATTCTGCACAGCAGTTAAAATGTGTGCCAACTATGACAACACCCCCAACAAGGTCCAGTGCCTTCACCTTTTCTGTCTCGATTTCATCCAGTTGAACACCATTGCCAGGGATCTCTTTGGCCAAACTACATCCAGTTCCATTGGCTGCTTTTGGACAACCTGTTCGGACTTAGACATGGCCACCAGATTTAGGAGTTATTGAAGTGCTACATCTACCAACTGACAATCTTTCCAGTTAACGTCAACCATGTGTTCCCACTCTTTCTGAGACAGGCCAGAAAATATCCCATTTTCCCATCTTGATTTACCATTAAGTTTTCAGAACCTCTTTGAGGTCCTTTGTAATTAATTTTCCATTAATTCATCAAACTCCTCTCATAATTGGGTTTCACTCTGTTTACTGCTGCAGCTGGATTTCAGGATTGTCTCTGTCTTTCAAAAAAATCCAGAGACTCACTAGAAACAGTGCATATAAAACATCTTTCTTTAATCTGATACCGTCATTCATCTTTTATGTCCTTCTGCAGATCTTAGGGCTACCACTATGGCAACCACTAAGCACATTTTGGACAGACCCCCTTGCTGCCTGTTTGTTTATTGTGGTTTTCAGTAGGATCCATTCATTATGATATCTCCAACCTTCCATGTAAAACAGAAGCTCTTTTGGAGACAAAGAGTTGAACACATTAAGCATAGAAGCATCAAGATAACCTGACTATGGGTTTTTGTCGTGTGTGTGTGTGTGTGTGTGTGTGTGTGTGTGTGTGTGTGTGTGTGTGTGTGTGTGTGTGTATGTATACATATAAATATATATATATATATATATATATATATATATATAATATATATCTGTATCTCTCTCTCTCTCTCTCTTGATATATATATATATATATATATATATATATATATATATATATATATATATATATATATATATATATATAAAGCAATCATGAAAGGTAGAAAAGTCAGAAGAGAGAATTACAAATGGTAGAACAAAAAAGAGAGACTCACAAAATACTGAATGACTCATAAGATTGAATCACAAAACACTGAATACTTCTCTGCCACAAAAAAGCCCTACATCTGTAAACTATAGCTACAAAACCAAATTCTGGTGTTGTCTTGGATGTGATACTGTAAGGGAAGGGGGTTTTTAATAATGTAATATGCAGTATGGTAAAAAAGCCCTATATCAGTAAACTATAGCTATAAAACCAAATCCCGGTGTTGTCTTGGATGTGATACTGTAGGGGAAAAGGTTTTTAATAATGTAATATGCAGTATGACAAAAAAGCCCTATATCAGTAAACTATAGCTACAAAACCAGATTCTGGTGTTGTCCTGGATGTGATACTGTAGGGGAAAGGGTTTTTAATAATGTAATATGCAGTATGGCAAAAAAGCCCTATATCAGTAAACTATAGCTACAAAACCAGATTCTGGTGTTGTCCTGGATGTGATACTGTAGGGGAAAGGGTTTTTAATGATGTAATATGCAGTATGGCAAAAAAGCCCTATATCAGTAAACTATAGCTACAAAACCAAATTCCGGTGCTCTCTTTGATGTAATACCATAAGGGAAAGGGGGTTAATAATGTAATAGGCAGTATGGCTAGGGACAGGGGTAGGGTTACAGTTACAGCTAAGGTTAGCACACATGATTAAGGTGGACAGGGGGTTTTCTCCCTAACCATAACCCTACACATTATATTACTAAAAAACTTTTCTCTAACAGCACCACTACACAAGACAAAAGGATGCACAATGCAGACAACACAAAACATGTACAATGCTAACTCTATCACTTTAGCCAACCCTTACTGTAACCCTGACCTATGAAAACTTACATATTCACATCAACTTCTATAGCACAGTCTTGTACATCTTCACAACCTCACTTTTACATTCAAACTTTAATTTTCCTTACCACTTATGCACACTATATAAAACTAAATTCAACCAGGTGTGATTCACTCAAATGAGCATTCACTCATTTGTACATTCTCTCTTTTTTTACAGTCACAAAATTTTTTCTGCCCACTGTGATTCTACCTTTTGGCTTTTACATATATATATATATATATATATATATATATATATATATATATATATAAAGGTTTACAGTCACATTTTCGAATGGCAGTCACTCGAACTGAGATGGTCGAAAGGCTGTTTTCCAGTTCTATAATGCCGAACTGAAAATGGTCAAGTCCATAACAGAGAATGTTACTGTGTATTCACTGTTGTGAGGTCGATGTTTGACTTGGAGATCGCACTACTGTAGGGATCGGGAAATGTACCCTTTTGCTGACTGAAGCATGATCTTGGAGTTTGTATATATAAGTAGCAAGGGGTGTGGTGGGTGCAGGGCGGTATGCCCCCTGCAAAATGTTGGTTGGAAATCACTGCACTGCAAGGTACATTGGGTATTTTCGACAATATTGAATATGGATGTGTCAACATTACTGTTTTCATCATTTTGCCTAGGTTTCTTATTTTCAGTATTTTTTTTTCGATTAAGTGATCACTCGACCGAGTGATTTTCAGAAATGTGATAGTAAACCATATATGTATGTATATAGTTATATTATATATGTATGGTTTACATTTGTTCTGTTGAATGTTTTTTTTTTGTAAAAGGGAATGATAACTTGCATGTATGATTGAAAATCAGTTGATTGCATATACCAGTTTTCATTGCTATGCAAGATCGTAGTGCAGTGGGGATAAGGGAATTTGTCCTTTCCCCACTGTAGAATGATCTCGGAGGTGATATATAAAAGAGTGCACTTTACCTTTGTTTTTATTTTTGATGCTTCATGTTTTGAGCATTTGTGATTCATGATTTGAGGTTTAGTATGTTTCTTTTTAAATGAAGCAACATGCACCCATATATATCTGTTTATCTATCTATATTATATTATTTTAATAGAAAAAAAAAAAATATATATATATATATATATTTTTTTTTTTTTTACTTTGCTTTGTTAACCAAGTTAGCAGTCCAACCCATACACCCTTTTCAGCTACAACCTGGACCAAGTCATTACAAAATTTTAAGAAACACATAATACAAATAATAGAGGAAGTATATATGACAAGTTAGCAGTTGCAACACTTTTAAGAGATTCACAACAAAATAATTTCACAACAAAAGCAGAACAAATTTCCATTACAGTAAATAATCTGAATTGCTATTGTTTGATCTTGCTCTCTCTCTCTCTCTCTCTCTCCTGTGTGTGTGTGTGTGTGTGTGTGTGTGTGTGTGTGTGTGTGTGTGTGTGTGTGTGTGTGTGTGTGTGTGTGTGTGTGTGTGTGTGTGTGTGTGTGTGTGTCTGTGTGTGTGTGTGTGTGTGTGTGTGTGTGTGTGTGTGTGTGTGTGTGTGTGTGTGTGTGTGTGTGTGTGTACACAGAGAAGGAGAGAGAGAGAGAGAGGAAGCTAAGGATTATTTGGTACCAAACAGTGTAGTGATACTGACATCATGTGCTCAATATAGCTTAGACATGGTCATACTTGTTCCAGTACTGTGGTCGATTTGCCCAAACCTATATAGCTGCACAAACTTTAATAAATAATGGATTTCAGATTTCCATGTTTATGCCAGTGCACACACTACACAGCCATACCTCTCTTCTTCTTAGAGCCCCAAATCAGGGACAGATATTAAACATTGCTCTTAGAAACTTGGGAAGTTAATAGGATAACACATTTTGGGCATCTAAAGATATGTGGGAAGAGGCTAAAAAAAGATTATACAAAAATTGAGAAAATGGAAGATCTGTTTATAGACATGGATAGTAAAATACAAGCAGTTAAAATGTTTTTAGTCCCTTTAATCTTATACCACTGGTCAGGCATATTTTTTATCAACCAGAGGAGAAGTTGTGGATAGCAATTAATAAAGAGCTGAAGGATTTTATCTGGCTGATTCTTCCAGTAGGACAAGGTGGACTGGGATGACCCGATTTTAACCGGTATTTCAGAGCAACACAGTTAAGGCTCCTATGTATAGCACAAGCAGAAATCTATAACTCAAAGTGGAAAGGGATGATGATGAAATAGAGTGAAACTCAAGAAACAGGGAGAGACTGGGATTTTGGCTGCAGATCACACAGAATATTATGTTTGTAATGTAGAAGAAAGTTTTTAAATGACTAAGTAAACACAGGAATGGAAAATGGTGATTCTGCCACTAGGGGTGACTGCAATTAGGGATACAGACAATAGGCAGGAGGAGGCTGGACTTTATTGGAGAAAACTGGTAAAGGAACCAAGGTATTGGCAGAAAATAAAAAGGGAGGGAAAAGTAATAAATGCGAAGATGCCAAGAATTTATTTGGACTGCAGGTTAGAATAGATTGATATCAGCGCAGAGGAAAATAGAAAGAAGTAGGAGGATCCTAAATGAAAGACCAGCAATGGTTGAGTTTTTAGTAGAATCTAGAACAGAAGCTGCCGTTGAAAATGTAACAATTAGTAGAGCATATAAAATATTCCATGATAATTATAAGAACCAATCAGAAGAGGTTAGAAAGGATTGGGAAGAGGGATTGGATAAGCAATTCACAAAGAAAGAATGAGGGATATATGTATGTATCCAAAATATGCAACAAAATCTAAAAGATACAGAATTTTTGTTTCAAAATGTTTACATAGATATTTTTATACCCTAAGTAGACTCCAGAGAATTTTTCCTCAGGTAGACAGCAAATGTTGGAGGTGTAATGGGGAAAAAAGAGATACTTGGGAACATATTTTCTGGGAGTGCAATGAGTTGGTTGACTTTAAAGATTACCTGCAGACTACTCTGTCAGAGATTCTGGGTCAGCAAATTGATGTAACTAGGGAAATGATTTTTCTGGGTGATGATACAGAACCGGAACTGCCTAGACATAGTAAGGCCTTGCTGAGTCTAATTATGGTGGCTACCAAAAAAGCAATGACTAGCAAATGGAAATCAGAATCTAAACCAACTGTAGTAGAAGTAGCGAATATAGTAACAGAGATAAAACAATTGGAACTGGGATCTTTAGAAATGGGTAGGTTCAAATAACATAGGAAAAAATGGGACTGTGGGAACAATACATAGAGGGGAGGAATGAGGTTTAAAAGAAGGCAGGATTTGAATGAGCTATGTAATGCTTGACAATGATTGGGCAGATCATAAGTGATGTATAATGTTTGCAGTTAGAATTGTGTTACTAGGACTTATGATGTAAAATGCTTACAGCTAGGATTGTGTTAATGCAATTTGTTTTCATTTATATAAATGTATGAGATTGCCTATGTCATAAGTGATAATTTAAGAAAAATGAAACGAAGAAACAAGAAATTGCTGCCGTGTAAATAAAGAAACCTCCCGTAAAACAGCCAAAAAACAATGAATGAAAAAATACAGAAGGTTTCACCACGATGGAAAAAGCACCACTTCAATAATCCAAAACAAAGTTCTTTATTTGATAAAACGAACACACAGGTTAAGCGCTTTCGCATAGATGACTCTACGCTTCATCAGAAGTAATTGTAATAGTGAATCAGAACATTTTTATATAAATTTTGGCGCTAAAATGAAGCAATTAAGTGAAACAATTAACTTAGTAATTATTAATTAATTACCCATTGAAACAAATACTCATCAACTCAACTTATATACTGAATATGAGTATATAACAAATAAAACAGTGTAAATTAACAATTATGTATTCATATTAATTGAGATGCAGAAAGCACTTTAAGAATATATATATACTGTTTTTGATGTCAAAAATACTCATATAATTCATAAATAAATAAATTGAATGTTTCTTGCTTATAAAAAAAGGATAGCAAGTTTTGCTTACCCTTCAATGTCTGAAACTGAATGGCTGCCTTTATTTAGTGATTTCACCACTCAACAATTTGCCAGAAAACCACAAATTGTATAAGGAACAGACTAAACATAAGAGGCATTCTATGAATTTCTGAACAGTTTAACAGTATGTACAAAACTGATTGACTGACTTGTTGGTATATTCTTGTTACACTTCCTTTCCCTTTATTAAATTTCTCTAAAGAAGAAAGCTTTAAGCAGAAGTCAGATTAAAAGCGAAATACAAGCTTTATTATTAACACATATGGAAGCATCTTCAGAGGGGTAGTGCTTCAAAAAGAAGCAAAGAGTTTAAAATCTTTTGCAGAGTAAAATTGATGGCGTGATATTTTTAATTACATATGCAGCTCATGCTAGTCTGATCCTCAAGGTTTTACACTTTACTCTTTTAGCTATCTCTTGACAACTTATTTTTTTTTACTTTGCAATAACAATAAACTAAATTTATTTTGTACAACATTAATTTCACTGCTTTAAGTCATAACATCAGTGGTACTAGCTTTATTTATTTATTTATTTATTTTACTTTTGTTTACCGAGAAAGTCTGACTGGGCAGTACCTATTTTCAGCAGAGGCCCAGGTAGGTTAGGTATAGTGAGAGAAGTGGTAGAAGTTTGTCCTGGTTGTAGGATGCTCTTTTTATTGCTCCAAATTTTTTGTGGGTTCCTTCGGTGTTTTAGTTGGATATCGGTGTAGTAATTCTTTTTATCCAGTTTGATTTGACGTTTGGCCTTATTTCTAATTTGCTGGTAACCAAAATGATTAGACTGGGTTTTATTGGTATGCCATAATACCCATGCTCTAGCCCTTAGTTTGAGAGGGATATTGTTTCTTGTGTATGCCAAGGGGTATAGATTGACTTTACGTGGATTGTTCTGGATGGTGCTAGTATATTGAAGATGTTAAGGAAAGTGGTGCTAAAGTGTTCTACAATGGAATCTAGGGGTAGGTTTGTGAGAGGGTTCCAACAAATTTTCTTTAGGGTGTTGATCAGGTCTTGGGTGTTGATGTATTTCTTATTATGTATTTGGCGATATATGGAAAGTCGAGTGGGGCTGGTATGCTGCCTGAGTAGATAGGTTGGTGTATGGTCACTGAGACTGGGTTATTTTTACACAGGCAATTTTTTGCTGATTTCACATTTTAACCTCCTGTTTGTCTTTTTCCAAAAGCATATGGGAAAAATTAAATTAATAAACTGCATTTTATACGTAATTGTTTTTGAGCAGAAACATTTCTGGAATACTGGACTTCTGATAACAATAGATCTAACAAAAGTATTTCAAAGAACACTGGACAGTGGTCATTAAGACCTTTGCAAGAATTTTAATTTAAAGATTATAAGAGTATGTGTGCAATGTGTGAATTATGACCTGCTTTGCAGACTGAATTATAGTTTGGTAAACAATTCAGAAGTACAGTTTTACTTATGCAGAACAGAAAAACAGAAAAAGTACCTTATCGATCTAGCAATGTTGTTGTTTGTCTTTTCGGCTTTTTCCTGGTTAGGGGCCGCCACGGTGGAACTCCGGTCCGCTAATGATTGGCAGTCGATTTTTATGGTGCCGAATTGCCAGCCTGACGCCCAACCTTCAGCAAAGGCACGCCCATCATGCATGTCTTTCGGAGGCCACTCGACCAATCTAGCAATAAAACACAATATTTGAACAGGCATGTAAACCATTTAAGACATGTGCCTGGGTTACATGGCACAGAAGTAACATTGTAACAAGTGAAGCACAAAACATTACTTTCTAAATACATCAGACCCACTAAAGTGATCCTTGCCACTACACAATCCATGATGTCAACTCACTTTACCATTATCCCTGCAGATTTATAGTATCATCCTTATATCTATAGATGGACTGTCCGGCATTATTAGAGGGAGGTGACTGTTGGAGGGAGGCCTAATGGTTAAGGTGTTTGCCTTACAAACACAAGGTGCAGGGTTCAAGTCTCACAAGGGATAATTGGCTAGGCTTAAAATTGCTGGCAAGGGCAGTTAGCTTAGTAGTAACCTATGAACTGAAAAAGCATCATACCAAAAGTGACATGTTTGACCTGACAAATTACAATGCTTCCAGATGAAGATGACAGCTATATTTATATTTGAAAAATGCTGTATTATACAGAGGGAAATGATTACTCCCAGTCAAAATGAACAATTGTATCCATATTGCAAGAAAAATGAAAGAATAGGCTGAGAAATGTAATTATTTCTACAAAAAGATGACATACAGTATTTATACCCCAAGACTGATGACCAAAGAGAATGTTTACCATACAATGATGGATATCTGAGACTGTACATGGTTAATGTGCAAACAAAATGTAAAACTGAAAATACCCATGAGATATCTACGAGATTCCTGCTCCAAGCCCAGTGGGACCAATGACACTAGCCCTGAGTGCATGAAAAGGACCTCTTCAGAAGCGGAATCTACAAGGTTAAAAAACACTTGTTTTCAGAGAAAATGTAACAAATGCTATTAAAATGTAACAAATGCTATTAAAATGAGTATCTAGAAGTTGCTATGGTCAGAAAATTGATGCTAATCAGTACACCCATAAAATACTGCTGAGACAAAAGTGTAATTCACAAGAAAATTTAAAATGCTGAGTTTCAAGGACATTTGTGCATAATAAATTGTATCAATCCCAGATGGATAACCAGTTATCTTGAATAGTTAGCATATACAATATGATAGTAACTAATACCCTGGTACTGATAGTAATGTTATCTTTAAATAAATTAAAATATAAGAGAAGGATGGTATTATATGTATCCATTCATATATGCACAGGATTGATATGTGTGCATTTACATCACTTAGACAAGTTGAACTTCTTGCTACAAAATGGTCCACTTAACATTTCACATTTATACACTCTCAGATTATTACTTACTATGGCAAAGTATTTTTAAGTTGTAGCATCCCGGGGTTAAACTTGTCAGATTTTTATTCTACTGTATGCTTCTATTTCTATTTTAAGCCTTTTCTGATGTGTAGCTTTCCATTTAAGAATAGCCGTGCTGTTGTAATATCGATGCCTGCAAGTATTGCATTTTGATAGGTTGAAGGCTGAAAGAAAAAATATTTATCCTGTATTGTTGTGCTTTGCATAGAGGCTTATACTTTGTCTTCTTGAATTTTTAAACACATCTGTAATCTAGTCTATTTGTGGTTAGACATGTAGACACAAGACACAACGTTTGTAATTGTATTTTGTTTTATGAATGCTTTGAATTCTCTTGACCTGACCTGTAGATAACTTATTCTCACAATCTGTTTAGATTGCCCACTTCTTCCAAATACATAGTACTGATATTCTGTGTTCAGCCATTGTGGGACCCACATACATAACATCTGGCCACTATGAGTGCATATCCACTACAATTACAAGCACCGGTGGTCTGATTCTGTAATCTTCTCAGAATCCAGTGCATTTTGCTGATGTCTGCATAAAATATGCTGATAAGCCTGTAATATACAAATATGCCTCAGTGAACATAGAATATCTTATTGCACTACAGAATT